>NC_141991.1:1531912-1633164 GCF_049901715.1 Pseudonaja textilis
CTTTCTCACAGGATTAGGCCAGTTATTTCTTCTAACAACTGGTTTTCCAAACTGCTTGGAATGTTAACAACCGGTTCTAGTGAATAGGGGCGAACTGGTAGAATCCCACTCCTGGTGATGGTGCTTCTACAACTTCCGAGGACCAGCTGTTCCATTGGTTGATTGTTCTGTCAGAAAGTTTATCCTTATTTCTAGTTTGAATCTCTTCTTGTTCAGTTTCCATCCATTATTCCTTGTCTGGCCTTCAGGTACTTTAGAAAATAGTTTGGCCCCTTCCTGTCTGTGGCAGCCCCTCAAATATTGGAAGATCGCTATCATGTCTCCCCTGGTCTTTCTCTTCACTAGACTAGCCATGCTCAGTTCCTGTAACCTTTCTTATGTTTTAGTCTCCAGTCCCCTAATCATCCTGGTTGCTCTTTCTACGGTCTCAACATCTTTTTTATAGTGTGGTGACCAAAACTGGATGAAGTAGGTGTCGTCTTACTAAGGCTTTATAGAGCAGTATTAGTACCAGACTTGTTCTTGATTGTATCCCTCTGTTAATGCAACTTAGGATTGCATTAGCTTTTTTGGCGGCGGCTGCACACTGCTGGCTCATATTTAGCGGGTTGTCCACTAAGACTCCAAGATCCCTCTCACAGTTACTGCTATTGAGCCTGGTTTCACCCAGTCTATATGTGTACTTTTAGTTTTTTCTTCTCTAAGTGTAGGACTTTACTTTTCTCTATATTGAATTTCATTTTGTTAGATATGGCCCAGTGTTCTAGTCTGTCAAGATCCATCTGGATCTTGAGCCTATCTTCTTGGGTGTTAGCTATTCCTGCCAGCTTAGTATCATCTGCAAATATGGTAAATTCTCCTTCTATTCCCTCATCTAAGTTGTTAATGAAGATATTGAAGAGTACTGGGCCTAAGACAGAACCTTGTGGCCTCCCACTGTTTTCTTCCCTCCATGAAGACTAAGAACTACTCGTTGAGAACAGTTTGCCAGCCAGTTGTGAATCCATCTGGTGGTGGTGCTATCTATCCCACTTTTTTCTAGTTTACCAAAAAGTAGGTTGTGGTCTACTTTATTGAATGTCTTGCAGAAATCTAAGTATATTATGTCCACAGTATTTCACTGGTCAACTAATTTAGTCACTATGTTGAAGAATGAAATAAGATTGGTTTGGCATGATCTGTTTTTAACAAATTCGTGCTGACCGCAAGTTATTACTTTACTTGCTTCTAGATGTTGGCAGATCTTTGTTTGTTTGTTTGTGATCCAAGACACTTCTTCAGCTCTGACAGGATAGTGTGGAATGGAAGGAGTTTTATTTATACTATATATATCAAAAAGGATGCAAATGACCACCTGCCTGCAAGGAATATAAATCCTTCCATTCCCCACTATCCTGTCAGAACTGAAGAAGCTTCTTGGATGAGAAGCGAAATGCCTTCAAAAGAAAAAAACGAAGTCTAGTTGCCTGCTGAAAAAGCACCTTTGGGACATAGAATGCAGTGTATTCTGTATTGAACTGATGTATTTTAACCGTACAAATATGGGGAGATGTTCAACAATGCAATGAGATCAAGAAACTCGTGGTGCCGAGTAGGGCTTATGTATCTCTATCACCTAACCAAAAATTCATGACTGCAGTCTTGATGTTTAAGTTAATGAAATGACACCATTCATATCCAAAAGGATGAGACATGAGAGCAAGTAATATCCAGAAATAAGAAACTGATAAATATTGAGGGAAAGAACTAAGGCAGGGAGGAAAGACTCTGCATAGCAACTTAGTATGTCCAGGAAGGAATGTCGAGCGGAAATGTACATCAAGTGAAATCAAAAGGCAAAAATAGAATATCTCACCAAAGCACATGGACCGCTAATCACCAGGCTGACCTTTATAGAGGGACACCCTAAACTGCTTTTTTCAATGCAGATCTAATAACGTATGGATGGTGATAGGTATCCATTTCAACTATTGGCTCTGAGCTCTGCTGCTTGGAGGAATCTGGAATAAAATAAACCCAGTATATGCACCCAGTGTTTTGATCTTTTTAACCATATAATTTTATACTGCTATTTATGCCATTGTAATAATCAGATAGGAGGCATATACATTTAGTAAATTAAAATGAATAAATTTGATTTTCTTTTTATTCAGAACTGAAAACGGCATATAAAGCAGTTCCTGGTTGGCATTCTGAGCCAAGAAAGAGCCTCTTTTCTTATAAACTCCCCCTGCTAGCCAACCAATCTGCATAGGCATATTTGCGGCTTCTCTAATTAACATCTTCAATTGGAATTTCATAACACCTGGCAAGCCACCTTCCTGTTTAACCTAACTCTGGAACTTGTGGTTTTCATCCAGAGACTTTGACTCTTACACTGGATTTTCAATATAATTTATATTAATAATTTTAAACAGAAGATTTAAACACTAACACGGAACACTACACCCAACAGAAGAAAAAAGAAATTAAAAGTGTAAAAAGAAACGGATAGAAATAGAGGTTACTTCCAATATCCTTTACAGTAATTACATTTAGAAATACAAAATTACTTTTTTATGGTTACAACAATTCTCTGTTCTATTACCTGGTTTGTTTTTTATAATCACAACTATAAATGATAACTTCATTTTTTTGTTCTGTTTCACGCGCATCTCTAACAAACTTCCAATCAGTAATTAATGTAGAGAATGTCTTCTCTCCAACTGAGGAAATCAATATAGTTGTCTCTGAAAATTCCATCATCATCATCAACCATTCTTCTATTGTGGTTAAACTTGAATCTTTGGTGTAAATAATACAGTTAATCTTTGACAATAGGAGTTAAAATTTTGATCCTAGGACAAGAATCCCTGACCACCAGGCTCCACAAGTGGCAGGCAAGCATGCACATATGCGTGCATCTCCACTTGCACGAGAGGCAAGGAATCGCAGAAAGAGCTTGGACTTGCCAACTCAGATCTCATGTTCAATATTAAGTAAGACATGGTTGATTAAAAAGAATGAGGCAAGACATTAATTTCTCAGCTGAGCTTGCAATCAGAAACAAGAAATGAAATTCAAGAATCCTCTACATACATCAAATCTTTTCTCATGGAATTTCTTATGTGTGATAAAGGAGGAATGTTCTATGAAACACTGTCCACAATCTGGGCATTTGAATAGTTTTTCCCCTGTGTGAATGGTTGTAAGTCAAGGACTACCAGTATATTGGAATGGTTATTGCCTTTGCAATACTACGTTCTATCCACTGCCCCCCTGGACTCCTATTTTTGGTAATATATCAAATTGGATATAATAAGAATGGTGTTGATGCCTTAGGAATATTATTATAACACATAGTTATAGTTTCTTACTATGCCTTCAGAAAACTCTTGTTGAAATGCTAATTCTCATTTACTGATTTATTGATTTTTGCAAGCAAATCATGTCTGAGCATTTCTTTTGGTCTTTTGGCAGAAATTAATCCAGCAAGCTGAAAACAAGCAATGTATATCTTTGTGAATTATTGAACTTTTCTTTGACCCCATCAAGCTTTCCTTACAATCAGAAAGCTGGTGGCTTTTCTCCTGTATGAGTCCTCTTGTCTTTAACAGTAGAGTTGTGACTGAAACACTGACCAGAGTTTGGGCATCTGAATGGCTTCTGATCTCTGTGTAAACTGACTAGAATTATTAGATTAGACCTACAGTACTTGTGAAAGCTAATAATTGGGACATTCAAAGGGCTCCTCTTCTATGTCAGTTCCCTGATTCCACCAGATGGGAATACCAACTGAAACTTTTCCCACAATTCAAGCACTCATCCTGTGTGAATCCTCTAATGTCTCACCAGGTCAGAATTCCAACTGAAAGCTTTCCCACAATTGGGCACTCATAGGGTTTCTCTCCTGTGAGTCTTCATGTGCATCACTAGGGCAGAATTACGACTGAAACTTTTCCAACAATCTGGACATTCATATGGTTTCTCTCCTGTGTGAGTCCTCTGGTGTATCACCAGGTTGGAGTTTCGACAAAAACTTTTCCCACAGTCTGGACACTCATACGGTTTCTGTCCTGTGTGAATTCTCTGGTGTATAACCAGATTGGAATTCTGCTGGAAATGTTTCCCACAATCCGGACACTCATATGGTTTCTCACCCGTGTGAGTCCTCTGGTGTATCACCAGGCAAGAGTTCTGACTGAAACTTTTCCCACAGTATAGACACTCATATGGTTTCTCTCCTGTGTGAGTCCTCTGGTGTTTGATAAGGTTAGAATTATTACTGAAACTTTTCCCACAATCTGGACACTCATACGGTTTCTCCCCAGTGTGAGTTCTCTGGTGTATAACCAAGTAGGAATTATGACTAAAGCTTTTCCCACAATCTGGGCACTCATATGGTTTCTCTCCTGTGTGAGTCCTCTGGTGTTTCACTAGATCAGAATTCCAACTGAAAGCTTTCCCACAATCTGAACACCCATATGGTTTTTCTCCTGTGTGGGTACTTTGGTGTTGCACAAGGTTACAATTATGATTGAAACTTTTCCCACAAACTGGACATTCATATGGTTTTTCTCCTGTGTGAGTTCTCTGATGTCTCACCAGGTCAAAATTCCAACTGAAACTTTTCCCACAAACCGGACACTCATAGGGTTTCTCTCCTGTGTGAGTCCTCTGGTGTCTCACCAAGTCAGAATTCCAACTAAAAGCTTTCCCGCACTCTGGACATTCATATGGTTTCTCTCCTGTGTGAGTCCTCTGGTGTATCATGAGGTAAGAGTTCTGACTGAAACTTTTCCCACAATCCAGACACTCATATGGTTTTTCACCCGTGTGAGTCCTCTGGTGTATGACTAAATTGGAATTCTTACTGAAACATTTCCCACAATCCGGACACTCATATGGTTTCTCTCCTGTGTGAGTCCTCTGGTGTTGCACAAGGCTGGAATTATTAATAAAACTTTTCCCACAATCTGGACACTCATATGGTTTCTCTCTTGTGTGACTCCTCTGGTGTTTCACAAGGTTAGAATTATTATTGAAACTTTTCTCACAATCTGAACAGTCATACGGTTTCTCACCAGTGTGAGTCCTCTGGTGTATCACCAGGTAAGAATTCCGACTGAAACTTTTTCCACAGTATAGACACTCATATGGTTTCTCTCCTGTGTGAGTCCTCTGGTGTTTCGCAAGGTTAGAATTATTATTGAAACTTTTCCCACAATCTGGACACTCATATGGTTTCTCCCCGGTGTGAATCCTCTGGTGTATCACTAGGTCAGAATTCTGAGTGAAACTTTTCCCACAATCAGGACAATCAAAGGGTTTTTCCCTAGTGTGTGTCTTCTTATGTCTGACCAGATTGGTGCGTGTGCTAAACCTTTTGCCACATTGGGAGCACTGGTAGAATTTCTCTCCAGTGTGGGTGCTGCCATGAGGAAGTTGTTCTGAGTAAAGCATTGGCCACATTCCAAGCATTTTAAATATTTTTTAGTAGATTCCCTCATGCATAATCAGGTGTGATTGGCAATCTGTGTTTTTCCCCCACAATAGACAGACTGTAGGGTTTTTTCAACACTTATGAACTTGGACTCTTCAGGAGGTCAAAAACATTTCTAATCTCTAACTGGTGGGGCTTTGATTCAAGCCCGTCTTGAATCCAGAGTGCTCTTCTTGGCATCCTCTGTCTACAAGATTCATATTAATGAATTAGTTTTATTGTGGTTTTAAAAAAATGGCTGCAGAACCTGTGAAAACAGCAAAAAGAAAAAACACCTGCATATATTACTATGAAAAAGCAAACATATGAAAATGCTAGTTTAACCTCTAACATTAATTACAATTCATTTGGCAAAAGGAGCACTAGCAAGATCCAAGTACAAATATCCATTCATATATCCAATCATGAAATTGAATTCTTTGTCATTGTGCGTATATACACAGTATACATACAATGAAATTCATATAACACCCAGAGACCAGACTCAACATGCACACACATGACAATCCCCAAACACCTCCCCACCTACCAAAATTCCCCGCCTCCTAAAAACACACAAGCATCCACACAATAGACCAAGTAATATTGTCGAACAGCTCACTGATGGTGGTATTTAAGTTCATTGTTAAGTGCAATTATAACTCTGGGATAAAAACTATTCAGAAAACGTGCGGTCAAGTTTTAATTGTTCTGTATCTTCTACCAGAAGGCAACAGTTTGTAAGTTTGTAAAGATTGTAAGCAGGATGGGAAGAGTCTCTGAGAATGTTGCGCAATTTCCTCAAACAGCGAGCTGCAAAGAGGTCATTCAGGGCTGGTAGCTGCAGACCAATGATATTCCGAGCAGTTTTAATGATTCTCTGTAGAGCTTTTTTGTCTGCTACATAGCTGCTTCCATGCCATACAAGAATGCACTCTCAATGGTGCTGCAGCAGGACAGAAGTAGATATTGAGATAGATTTATCTATCAGCCTCTTCTGTGCCTTCTTTACAAGCATGTTAGCATTCATACTCCATGAGAGCTCCTTCGAGATATAAGTGCCCAGAAATTTAAAACTACCAATCCTCTCCACCTCCTCACCATTTATGTACAATGGTAAATGTACATCTCTCTTCCTCCTGAAATCAATTATAAGTTCTTTAGTTTTTTTGGTGTTGTGTAAGATGTTACAGTATACACTGTTGTGTACTTTACACCACAGTGTCAGCCCTTGTACTTCCTTCCTATAAGCAGACTCATTGTCCTTATTAACCCCTGCCATGTCATCCACAAATTTAATAATTGCGTTGCTGTTATACAATGGGGTGCAGTCATGTGTGTACAAAGAATAAAGGAAGGGGCTTAGCACACTACCCTGGGGGGCTCCTGTGCTTAGTATCAGTGTAGAAGAATGGTGAGATCCCATCCTTACTGACTGTGGCTTATCTGTCAGAAAATCCTCTATCCACAAATTAATCTTCTGATTTATACCCAAATTGGACATTTTAAGAAACAACCTGTTGGGCAAAATGGTGTTAAATTCTCTTTTTGGCTTAGGTAAATCATAACATTATTAGCATTACAAATTGATATTATAAAATTTACCCAAAAACACTGAAGACTGTACCATAAACATATATGCACAAAGTAATACACACCTATGAATTTATGGGTGAAGAAAATCGATGTGTATTTCCCTGTGCAATAAATCTATGTGTATTTCCCTGTGCAGAAGTGGATTCGCTCAGACTTTTTGATCTCATTTTGAAAAGGTGGGTTCCTTAACAGATGAAATGGTGCCCAAAGCCTCTGCAGATTTAAACCATCCGGTTTTGCTCATGAAACTCCTCACTTGTCAGGAAAGCAACATGTCAATAAAATGAATCAACGGGTCATAAAAGGAATCAAGGGTTACGTGAAGGTGAGGGAGATGGGTGATTAAGAAACATGAAAGATATATAAAGATTTCTTCAGTGAAATTCCCCAAATCTCCCATTTGGGGAAAATCACAGGAGGCAGTTTTAAGTCGTGCAGCCCCAGAGGAATAAAAAATTCGGGGAGGGGAAGAATATGCAGCAGCAGCCAACACATTTCAGCCTCGTTGCTTCCTCTTCTGCTTCCCCGCCGTGGAGGAACCCAAACGGCCCGACTTGCTCCCGGCTTCTCCTCCGACCTGCCCTCCACTCACCTCCCAGGAGCCGCTTCGACCCCTTCAAGCAGCACAAGAAGCTCCGCCGACGCCACTATCCTCCTGTGGTTGAGCCGGAAGAGGAAGTTCCTCTGTCCTTCTCCTCTACATCCTCTCTAGCAGCCCACTACTTTATCGTTTCAACTCCTTCCAGCTCAAGCCTCTCCCCACCCCGTAGATTAGCAATGCCGCTATTGTCCTGTATTCACGGCTTTCTTTCTTCTTTGTAGAGCGCCACCTGGCGACACAAAGGCCCGTTCGTTCGGCTTCTATCCTAAGACGTTTGCAAGACGCTTTCACTGATTCCGTGCCACTCATCCCCCCGCTGGAGCGAAGCTTCGTTTGCAATAAGCAGCAACTAAACCAAAGGAACCTGCCCTTGTGGGGAATGACAGGCAGCGAGAAAGGGGACCTCCTTTAGGGCCGATGAAGATGTGCAGCCCTAAATCATTTCCAGCTTCATCCTATTGAATAATGAAATATGAGACAAAAACTTGAAGTGCCCAGCCACATTGTTTCCAAATCAGGAAGAAGATACTATCTCCCAATTTATATTATTGTATTGTATTGCACTAATTCTGTATTATTGCATTGCCTAGAAGTCTAGATGGTATAATTTTGTAATCTTTGAAAGTTTATGTAACACAGGAGAAATACCAGAGTGTTGGAAAAGAGCTGATGTGATTCCAAACTACAAAAAGGAGGGGAAATGATTCAGGAAATTACAGGCTAATTAGCTTGACATCAATACATGGTAACATATAATGAAGCAAAGAATTTGCGAGCACCTATAGACAAGCAAGGTGATGTAGGAAGGTAGCACCCATCCCTCTCCTAGGAAAATGAAATGTTTTAGGATATACTAAAAAGGCAGAATATTTCCCTTAAAAAGAGAAGAAACAACTCAGAAACACCTCAGAAGCAGAAGCTCACCCCGCCCCCCACCTTTGTTAACAGGCAGGCCATTAAGGCCTGGGCCAGCGTATTCTACATAACAAAGCCCTCTACCCATCTCACATGGCCTGGGAAGATTGCATCAGCCAGCACTCAGGTGAAGCCATGTGGTCCAGACAAAGCCTACAAAGTTAGCTAAGACCCGCCCTGGGAATCTGACAGCCAATGGGATATATTTCTTACACAGGAACAGGGAACACTAAGGTGAGGCCCAAAAGAGGGTATATAACTAAGGGTCTCACAGCATCTTGGCCCTTCTTTTCCTTCACCCAACATCTTGAAGCATGTGATCATCCTTTTCACTTTGGAGCTCCAGGCCATGAGGTCCTGTCCACCATTAAATCATCTTTCCAAACAGCCTCCATGTTTCCAGTGTCTTTTTCTGCACTTCGAACTGAAACCAGAAGGATATTTCTTCCAACAGTGATTTACTGGAAGCCAGCATAGAAAGTTAGAAAAAGATCTTTCCAAACAAACCTTGATCCCCTTTTTTAATCTAAGCAATTAAATGACCAGATCAGCAAAATGCTGTGCAGATAGCATACTTGGATTTCAGCAAGCCATTGGACAAATCTTTACGGAAAATGAATGGTGTAAAAATGAAGGCGGAGAGACTCAGAGCAATTCAGTGCTTGTAGTCAGACATGGAAATTGAAAAAAAAAATCAAAAATTGGAAAGAATAGAACAATTCTTTATTAGCCAAGTGTGCTTTAGACACACAAGGAAATGGTCTCTGGTGCATACACTTTCAATATACATAAAAAGTGATAGTCACAGATTATATCATAAGGCAATCATAAGTCATAAGATACAACAATAATTGATCACATAATATACTGGAAGTCCCCAAAAGTTTCCCCAGCCACTGAGATGCCAAAGAGAGTAAGACTTGAGACGAAACTTGCAAAAATAACAGCTTTTTTATTCTTTGGCCAAAGCAAAAAGTCTGGGTGGATACTATATCCAAAACATACAGACAAAATGCATGTAAGGAATAGCCGCACCCTGCAAGAGTGGCTCAGAGTGCATTTCATGCTCCTAGGCAGCCCCCCCCCCCCCCAGTTATCTATGGAGCAGGATGTTCCTGGGAATTGTCTCCAAGGATGTGCCTAATTCTGAGGCAAATTGCAGAAGTGAGAAACCAGATAGAGAAGGATACAATTCTTTTATAAAATGGATTCCTAACAAATTATTCCTAACCATAGCAAAATCGTACAAGCAACTTCTTTTAACAGAAGAAAAGAGCAATGGTTAGATTGATTCATATCAAGATGACAAGGATAATAGCAGTACAGTCTACCATATGGATAAATATCTTTGGACAGAAGACAATGGTGTGGGAGCTCAGTGTTTAGCAGAGTGATGGCACAGGGGAAGAAACTAACTTTGTGTTTAGTCGTTTTGGCAGGCAATGCCCTGAGGGGGAGATGTTGAAATGAAATAACCAGAAGAAAGATTGGCTAGATAGATTTCTAAACTGAAACACTCTACGCGGCATTTTATTCCAACAGTTCAACCCTGTTTGGAGCCCAACTGTTCAGGTATTTAATTTAAAATCTGGAACAGTAAAGTGCACAGTGGACCAGAACATACAATGGTGATTGGTTAGTTGGAGAATGCGGCTTCCTGCATGAGGCAATCTACTTTATGATTGGTTGCTGGGAGTAAAGGGGGCGTTCCCCATTTTCCCGCCTTTTGCTTCTGTGTGCTCTGTATGCTGTTATGAGATTTACCTCAGAATGTAGTGATGTGCCTAACTTATTTGCACTAAACATAATAGATTTTTTAAAACTACAGTCAGTGTCTCTGTCTTAATTTGGACACCAGCTGCATAATTCCCTCACACCAACCAAGCCAACTATTGGGCAGATTCCAGTCTGTTCCCCAAAATGCAGGGTTTGCAGTTATTAGAGCTCCCAAATTTGTCAATTGACATGGAATTCTCTTATATTCTTCTTTGTTGTTTAATGACCCTGTAATGTATCCTTTGAGAGGTGGAGTCAGAGCAACTTAATGGTGTTGAGTGTTTACTGGCCAGATGCCCTTCCTGTCACCAATGCAGAGTTCAGCAGATATATTTTCATTGTGCCCAGAGAGAACTGTCTGCCTCTACCTAGGATTGAACTCACAACCTCCTGATTTTGAGGTAAGAGCTTTACCGCACCACTCACCTGGAATATTTTTTATCTTTTTTCATATTTCATAGGAAAACCCATTCTCACTTTGGAATGCCAGATAAATATATTTTACTTCCATGACTTGAAGGAGGAACATTATGCAAAACTGAGAACCAAGATGGTATGATTTGAGAAGCACAGTATTTGACTTACACTAAGAAGATTCAATTCCGAATTGCGAGTCTGGAATGAGCAAGTAGGATTTACCTTTCTCTCTCTTTTGCAAAAGGGTTAGCGAGGAATGAATAAAAGAAGTACGATTTATGACTCAAATTGTTCTAGAAAATAAACTATACAAAGTTCAAGGAATCTGGAAGATGAACAAATGCAAAATAAATCAAATTGCAGGTGAGAAAACCCCAGAGAACAAAAATTATACTGTAGTGGAACAATCAAAAACATTATTTAGACTTTTCTTTGAGTAAGACATTTCTAGAAATATTTAAAAAACAGTAATTAAAAAGCATCCATAACTGTATATTATTTATATTTTACATGAAATGAAGGCATTAAAACTATTTATTTTCAAACAACCAAAGAATACTTAATGTGCACCCGTCTATCTGCATCCTAAGTATATTCACATTTATTTACTTATTAAATATGTATGTCACCCATCTCACTGTCCCAAGTCATTAAGTTGATGAATTAACTACAGCAAAAAGTTCAGGCTGAGGGGCAATTAAAGCCTATCATGACAAAATTAATGGCTCTCGTGAAATAATGTATCTTTAGAAACATTACTGAAGAATGTTAGTATCCAGGCAGGGGCGAGGCAGCTATTCTTATTACAAGTAGTCCTCAACTTACAACCACAACTGAGCCCAAAATTTGAGTTCATAAACGAGATATTTGTTAAGTGAGTTTTGTCCCATTTTATGACCTTTCTTGCCGCATTGTTAATTTAGTTGTTAAATTAGTAACACAGTTGTTAAGTGAATCTGGCTTCCCCATTGATTTGGATTTTCAGAAGGTCACAAAAGGGGATCCCATGACCCCAGGACATTGAAACCATCAGTTGCCAAGCATCTGAATGTTGATGCTGCCGTGGTCCTAAGTATGAAAAAGGATCATAAGTCACTTATTTCAGTGATGTCTTAACTTTGAATGGTCACTACATGAATGGTTGTTTTAAGTAAAGGACTATCAGTATCTTGGAATGGTTACTGTCTTTTTAATACTACATTCAAACCACTGCGCCCCCAGGACTCCTATCTTTCTGTACTATATCAAATTGGATGCAATAAGAATGGTTTTGATGCCTTAGGAATATTCTTATTATACAGTTATATTTAGTTTCTTACAATGCTTTCAGAAAACTCTTGTTGAAATCCTAATTCTCATTTACTGATTCATTGATTTTTGCAAGAAAATCCTCTTGTGTCTGAGCATTTCTCAGGGTTGAGTCTCTTGTGTCTAAATAAATTTGGCTCTTTGGCTGAAAATAATCCAGCAAGCTGAAAATAAGTAATGTATATCCTTGTGAACTCTTGAAAATTTTCTAAGATCCCATTAAGCTTTCCTTCCAATCAGAAAACCGATGGCCTTTCTCCTGTAGTAAAGTTGTGACTGAAACACTGACCACAGTTTGGGCATCTGAATGGCTTCTGATCTGTGTGTAAATTGACATGATTTATTAAATTAGACCTACTTGTGAAAGCTTTCTGACAAATGGGACATTCAAAGGGCTCCTCTTCTGTGTCAGTTACCTATTATTCCACCAGGTGGGAATTCCAACTAAAACTTTTCCCACAATCTAAGCACTCATCCTGTGTGAATCCTCTGGTGTCTCACCAGGTCAGACTTCCAACTGAAAGCTTTCCCACAATTTGGGCACTCATAGGGTTTATTTCCCATGTGAGTCCTCTGGTGTATCACCAGGTTGCCATTCTGACTAAAATTTTTCCCACAATCGGAACACTTATATGGTTTCTCTCCTGTATGGGTCCTCTGGTGTCTCTCCAGGTTGGAATTCTGATTGAAACATTTCCCACAAACTGAACACTCATATGGTTTCTCCCCTGTATGCGTCCTATGGTGTATGAGAAGATTGGAATTCTGCTGGAAACTTTTCCCACAATCCGGACACTCATATGGTTTGTCGCCTGTGTGAGTCCTCTGTTGTTGCACATGGTTGGAATTCCAATTGAAATGTTTCTCTCCTGTGTGAGTCCTCATATGCGTCACAAGGGCAGAATTATTATTGAAACTTTTCCCACAATCTGGACACTCATACGGTTTCTCCCCAGTGTGAGTCCTCTGGTGTTGCACAAGGTTAGAGTTCTGACTGAAACTTTTTCCACAATCCGGACACTCATATGGTTTCTCCCCAGTGTGAATCCTCTGGTGTTGCAAAAGGCTGGATTTATTATTGAAACTTTTCCCACAATCCGAACACTCATATGGTTTCTCCCCAGTGTGAGTCCTTTGGTGTATCACCAGACAAGATTTCTGACGGAAACTTTTTCCACACTCTGGACACTCATACGGTTTCTCTCCTGTGTGAATCCTCTGGTGCATGACCAGATTGGAATTCTGCAGGAAACTTTTCCCACAGTATAGACACTCATATGGATTCTCCCCTGTGTGAGTCCTCTGGTGTATCACCAGACGAAAGTTCTGACTGAAACATTTCCCACAATCAGAACACTCATATGGTTTCTCGCCCGTGTGAGTCCTCTGGTGTAACACCAGGTTAGAGTTCTGAGTAAAACTTTTCCCACAGTATAGACATTCATATGGTTTCTCTCCTGTGTGAGTCCTCTGGTGTTGCACAAGGCTAGAATTATTATTGAAACTTTTCCCACAATCCGAACACTCATATGGTTTCTCCCCAGTGTGAGTCCTCTGGTGTATCACCAGGTTAGAGTTCTGAATGAAACTTTCCCCACAATCTGGACACTCATATGGTTTCTCTCCTGTGTGTGTCCTCTGATGTATGACCAGATTGGAATTCTGCTGGAAACTTTTCCCACAGTATAGACACTCATATGGTTTCTCTCCTGTGTGAGTCCTCTGGTGCTTCACAAGGTTAGAATAATTATTGAAGCTTTTCCCACAATCTGGACACTCATAAGGTTTTTCCCCAGTGTGAGTTCTCTGGTGCGTAAGCAAGTAGGCACTACGACTAAAGCTTTTCCCACAATCTGGACACTCATATGGTTTCTCCCCTGTGTGAGTTCTCTGGTGTATCATCAGGGAAGAGTTCCGACTGAAACTTTTCCCACACTCTGGGCACTCATATGGTTTCTCGCCCGTGTGAGTTCTCTGGTGTAACACCAGGTAAGAGTTCCGACTGAAACTTTTCCCACACTCTGGACACTCAAATGGTTTCTCTCCGGTGTGTGTCCTTTTGTGTATCACCAGCGTGGCATGCTTACTAAACTTTTTGCCACACTCTGGGCACTGGTAGGGCTTTTCTGCAATATGGGTTCTTTTATGCTCAAGAAGTTGGGAAGTGTAGCGAAAAACTTCACCATATTCCGGGCATTCGTATGGCTTTTCACCAGTGTGGATCTTCTGATCCATAATCAGCTCTGATTTGTAGTCTGTGCTTTTCTGACAATATGAATATCTGTCGAGCTTTTCCACCCCTGATAGTCTTAGATTCTTGAGGTGGTCAAAAATATTTGTTATCTTTTTTTGGATCATTCAAGCTGTTTCTTTCCTCACAGGTTGAGGCCTGCATTATTGTCTGGAATGAGTTCTTCCTCCCCACAGACTTCTAGATATTTCCTCTTTTTCTGAATCTGGAAATATTCCACCTTTTATTTTTGTTATAATGTTTCCTTGAGTTCCACACACAATACTTGTTTATCAGCTCAAAAATCTTTTCCTAATTTTTTTTTCTTGTCTCTTCCTGGCTGGGGAAGGGAAAGAGTTTTGTAATTATCTGGAAGAAAGGGAAAAGAAGTTGTTTCCCAGATGTACCGGATTTGCTTTCCTTTTTAAAGCTGCTGCTGCTTCTCTGCCATCCAGAAGGGGTTTTTTTGGCATTTCCTTTGTCTGTAAGATTCACAAAAAGAGATACTTTAATTACTCTTTATAATATTTCTGCAAGATGTGAAAATAAAAGAAAAAAGCATACATAACAATGAAAAAGCAAACATGTCAAAATGCTAGATTAACCACTTGCCATTCATTATGACACATAAAAGACTAACTTCATATATTCATACAGTCATGGAATTCTATTGTTGACCTGTGCAAATCACAGATGGTTAGCACTGCAAAATTTTATAATCAGATAGATACCTAGAAATACTAAGGATAAGAACACGAATACACATATATTAACGAAAAATACAGAAACACACCCCACAATCTGTGTGTACCATATGTATGTATCAGTGGTGGGATTCAAATCATTTAACAGGTTCTGTGGGCGTGGCTAGGTAGCCATGGCTAGGTGGTCATGTGACTGGGTTGGCATGTATGTGCTCATGTGACTGGGTGGGCATGGCCAACTCAATGTCACCCACGTCAAGGAGTGCCTCGCCTGGCCCCAGGCTTTGGTTGCAAGAACTTCCAGCAGCCTTCCTGGCCACATACTTCCTTGTCCCGCTGCCCCATGTGAGGCGGGAGGCCCAAGAGAAAACTCCTGGTCTGGGCAAACAGCCCTTCATGACCTAGCTAGCCCTTCCTGGGGAGCAAAGCATGGCTTGGACAAACTGATCTGTCCCAAAGGCGAGCTGCAGACCAGCGGTGGTGGCGGCAGAAAGCGAGCTCCAGAACAACGGCGGTGGCAACGCTCTGGGAGGGCAGGCAGATGTCCCGGGGCTGCACATGCACACCGCAGCGGAGCAGTCTCAGCCCAGCACAGCGTCTCCCCCAAGGTTTGCCCTCCCACCTACTGGCTGGGCTGGCCTGGAAGTGGCGCATCCTCTCATGGGCTGGATACGGGACTCGAGGCGGAGGGGAAGGAAAGTGGGTGGCATCGCACGGTGGCCCCATGGAAGCTGAGTGCATCATGCCCAAAAGGCAAGTGTCCCACTGAGGTGGCTCTTTGGCCGAGCGCAGGGCCAGCAGCCCTCCCCTGCTGCCAGCATCGGCTTTACCTTCTAGATCTTCTACACAATTCCGCCGGCCTGAATACATGCCCTTCAGATCCCAACAGGGCCAGTTCATGGCTGCCAGCGATGGGCAGCCCTCGAGGGAGACACCACCCTGGGGTCAAGACTTCTGCTCCAATGTGGTACACATGTGCAACCCTGGGACATCAGCTCGCTCTCCTGGGGTGGCGGCGGCACCGGGTGCTGGCCTCATTGGGATCTGAAGGGCAGGGCATTTGGGCTGGCGGAGGCGCGTGGAAAGTCTGCAGCTCTCCAGGAAGGGCTCCATTGTGGAGGGCTGTTCTCAAGACTTCTCGGACCACAAGAAGCAGTAGGAGGCTGAGGGAGAGGAATGGATTGAGGTGGAGAGAAACAGATTGAGGCTGAGAGAAGTGGCAGGAGGCGGAGGGCGAGAGAAAAGGAAGGCTTTGGAGACAAATACCCTTACCAGTCCTGCTTCCCAGAGGGATTTCCCGATCACGCTTACCTCTGCCTTGAGGCTTCTGCTGCTGGAGCAGAGATCGGTGAAGGAAGGCAGAGGCAGAGAGCTGGGCCACGGCCGCCATGTGGTAGGCCCCGTCAGAAGGCAGCGAAACTGGCTGGGCCACATGGGAGGCAGCTAGGCCGGGATTCAGGGCTTACTTGCAGGCTCACCCAGGCAGATCAGGGTATTCAGCTGGGCTGCAGGGAGAGTACTGTGTGGGATACAGCCACAGTGGCGAAGGCAGGCGAGCTGGCTGGCCCGCAGGGACCATGTGGTCGAGGCAAGCGAGGGAGCCAGACAGAGAGCAGTAGCTATGCCAGGCAAGTGGGCAAGATGAGGAGTAATATGATGGAGTGGGGCAGAATTTTAGCAACTGGTTTGCTTGAACCGGCCCGAACCAGCTGAATCCCACCACTGGTATGTATATAGAATATCCATGTGTATTTTCTGTCTACAAAATGAAATAGGTACAGTATGTGAGCACTAACAAAATAAATGCCCATACACTAATGGTGAAAGTTTAGGGAACAAATAAGGTGAACAATGTATTGATATATGAAGGCAGATATGACATAGTTACCATTACTGAAACTTTGTGGGAGGAATCTCATGACTGGAATTTACTGATAGAGGGATACAAACTAGTTAAAAGAAACAGACCTAACAAAAGAAGAGGTGGAGTTGCACTATATATAAAAGATCACCACATCTCTACAGAAATACGCAAAACCAAGGATGAAAACCTCCTAGAATCCATATGGGTCAATATAAAAGGAAAGAAAAATGACATTGCTATAGGAATATACTACAGGCCACCCAACCAAGCAGAAGAAATTGACTCAACCCAACCGATTGACTCTTTGCTAGTCAATTAACAATTGTATGTAGGAAACATACCACAAGAGTAATGGGAGACTTTAACTACCCTGATATCAACTGGGAGACAAACTCAGCAGCAGGTAGGAGATTGTCAGATCCGTGTATCTGTCATTTCTTCAGTGGAAGAAGAAAAGGGGGGAGGGGGGGGGGAGACTGATAAAGAAATCCTTTCTTGATGTAACCTGAATATATTTAATCTTCTATTGAATTTGTATAACCTACACATGATACAATGGAGGGAGGAAACCCAGATGGCCGGAACCTATCACCTCTGAGAGGCACAGCCAGGAGAAGAGAAGACCATAAAAATTCCACAGTGAGATGTGTCCCGGGAAACTCTGGAAAAGTTCGTTCTGAAAAGGGGGTGGGGGGAAATTACGTATGCCCTGGAAAACTGAAAAAGATCATTTCTACAAAAGGGGTGGGGGGGAATTAGCATACTGGCTTTTGTTTCACTAAATACACATCGAGATAAGGGGAGGGGTTCTAAACTCCCTTATCTCTCCCTGTATTGCCTGAGAGACCTTAGACGCTGCTTTGAATTCCTACATGAATTGTCTCATCTCAATAAAGGATTCCTTTTGATATGTTTGGTTTTCAGAAGTTCATTCTTGTTAACTGAATGGGAAAAAGTTCTGTAACCTGACATAAAGCAGTGTCTGCAATAGAAGTCAGCCCGGAGAGAATTTAAAAAAATAAATAAATAAAGAAGAAAACCTTTCACTCTACCAAGGGGACCCTGCAAAAGAAGAAAAATGTCTGAATGCAGCAAGAAGAAGGGGGAGCCGAATGCTGTGGAAAAACGTCGACACTTACCCAGCCAGATACTGACTCGGTTATCCCATCGAAGACAGCAAAGCCGCCTGCAAAACCTCCATCAAGCCCCGGTGGTCTATAGGTGTAGGAAAAAGAGAAAGCTGGGACGGAAGAACCAGAGGAGTAACCCTCACCTGGGGTAATCATAAACCCGGGTGGAAATTGGAGCTGGAATCCCTATCGGAAGAATGGGGCGAGGAGCCACCTGCTGACGACCGAATGAGACAGTACATAAATTGCCTCGTGAGGGAAGCCCTGGAGAACCTCGAGGTGAGGGATACACCAGGACAACACAGGAGACCGAGGGAACCAGAAAATGAGAGAACCCGAGCCGCCACCCCGGATCCAGCAGAGATTGATCGGGTAGAGGGACAAGCTGAAGAACCAGCAGCCATACCAGGTATCTGACCCTTAAACGCCCCGGATCAGGGGATTAACCCTGGCCAATCCAGAGACATACAACTGCAAAGGAAGATCCCGCCCTTGGGGGTAAAATTCGATGGAGACCCCCAGAAACTGGGATTTTATTTCCTGGCGCAAGTGCTTACCTACATGCAAGAATATGGGGGGAATTTCCCAACCCAGGGGTCCCGAGTATGAGTCGTCACCCTGGCCCTTGAAGGGGCAGCAGCCAGATGGATGGTGACTCTCTACAACGTCAACGCTCCAGAATTAAGGAACCTTGACAGCTTCATGACGGCCTCATGCCACTGCTTCAAGCAGCCTCTTGCAGATAGAAAAGCCTGCAACTGCATTAGAGTCGTAAAACAAGGCCGTCGCCTGGTAGCAGAATACACCAAGGAATTTTGTGACCTGGCCGGCTGGGTAAACTGGCCAGAGGATATCCTAGTCTATTGGTTCAAAGTTGGACTAAATGACAACCTGTATGCTGCCTGCCTGACCCATGGGGCCCCAAACCTCCTGCACGAATTGTACATGATGGCAGAGGAGGCGGAGATAGACATGACTCAAAACCGGTACCACACTGGCAAGTTTTGGAAAAGATCCCCACTCCAGGGGAAACGGGAAGTTTTCAAACCCTAAACCATCATGACTCCAAGAACGTCTGGTTGCTTTAAGTGTGGAAAGGACGGACACCGCGCAGCAGAATGCTGTTCCCTGCCAGAAAGCTAGACCACCCATCAGGGGGGAAACCCAGAACATCCAGCCCTCAAGGAAAGGAGACTGGCCTGAGAGGCCGAGTAGCTCTGGGATTCCGATCCCCCACAACTCTGAGGAAGAATCCCAAATACTCC
This sequence comes from Pseudonaja textilis, assembly GCF_049901715.1. Classification (NCBI taxonomy): domain Eukaryota; kingdom Metazoa; phylum Chordata; class Lepidosauria; order Squamata; family Elapidae; genus Pseudonaja; species Pseudonaja textilis. The sequence continues at coordinate 1,551,180 of NC_141991.1, forward strand.
AAGGGGACCTGAGCCGGTCCGAAAGCAATCCGGAAGATGACCCGCTGGTAAGCAATCCAATTGAACCAATCGCCCTACCCCTGAGACTGTTTATCCCCAGCTAAGGGAAGGAGGAGGAAGTTGCAGCGTTGCTGGATTTGGAATGCACCCGATGCCTAATAAACCTCTCCCTTGCAGATAAATTGGGAATCCAACTGAAAGAAATGGAAAATCCCATCGCTTTCTACCAATTAGAAGGAACTATAATGGAGGGGGAGCCAGCCAGGTTTACCACAGAACCACTGAAAATAAGACTAGGGAACCATAGTGAGATGCTCACATTTACTGTAACCCCAGGAATGGAAGAGCCGCTGGTCCTAGGTCTCACATGGTTGCAGAAATGGAATCCAAAAATAAATTGGAGGAAAGGAACCGTACAATTCCAGAGAGACGTAGTGTTTGCAAAAAGCTCAGAGGAAAGGAGAAAGAAAGGGACAGAGAACAGAGAGTCAGCCATGACCAGACAATCAGCTGAACCCATTAACATCCCCAATGAGTACCAGGACCTGGCCCAAGCATTTAGTGAGGAAGCTTGTGATGAGCTCCCACCCCATCGAGCCACAGATTGCACTATTGAAATCCTACCAGGGGCTAAACTCCCCAAACCACAAATGTACCGCATGTCTCCCAGAGAACTGAAAGAACTCAAAGCATTTATCAATAAAAATTTTTAAAAGGGGCTTCATCGAACCCACCCGACCAAAAGTAGCTGCCCCGGTATTATTCTGCGAAAAGAAAGATGGCTCCATGCGTCTGTGTGTGAATTACCAAAAATTGAATGCAATTAGCATAGAGAATATCTACCCACACCCCCTCATGAAGGACATGTTAGCCCACCTCTCAAAAGGAAAAACTTTTTCAAAGTTAGACCTACGAGAGGCATATTACCGCATCAGAATAAAGGAAGGGGATGAGTGGAAGATAGCGTTTAACACCCCATTGGGATGCTTCCAATTTAAAGTGCTCCCTTTAGGACTGCAAGGAGCGCCTACCGTGTTTATGCAATTGATCAACAAAACCCTTCATGAATTTTTATATAAAGGACTTTAAGTATATCTTGATGGTATTTTAATCTACACGGAAATGATGGAAGAACACATTGAGCTACTCCGTGCGAAACTCTTAAACGCTAAACTATATGCAAAACTATCTAAATGTGAATTCCACCAAAAATTTTTTTTGACTATTTAGGGTATAGAATATCCCACGAGGGAATAGAGATGGGCCCACAGAAAGTAAAAGCTGTAATGGACTGGGACCCACTGCACACCCGCAAACAACTGTCAAGCTTCCTGGGGTTTGCGAACTTTTATCGCCAATTCATTCCACCTTTTGCAAACATCGCCCTCCCTATCATGAACTTGGTAAAAACGAAGGTGAGGGGAGAAACCCAAACCAAGGCAACCCCTTATCTGGACAATGGAATGCCAAGCGGCATTTGAGAAACTCAAACGTCTATTCTCAGCAGATCTGGTCCTTAAACACCCAGATCCCGAACAACCTTTTGTCATCCAAGCAGACGCTAGTGACGTTGCAGTTGGAGCAGTCCTCCTCCAAAAGAATGGAAGTGGAGAATTACAACCATGCGCTTATATATCCAAGAAACTGACAGAAACCGAGCAAAGATGGGCCATATGGGAGAAAGAGGCATATGCTGTGCAGTGGGCAATGTTCATATGGAGACATTTCCTGGAAGGAAACCAAATCCCCTTTGAAGTATGGACTGATCACAAAAATCTGGAAGCCCTGAGAAATCCACGGAAACTCTCCGAAAAACAAGCAAGGTGGGCTCAATACTTCAAACGGTTTAATTTCACTCTCAAATATTTTCCTGGGAGAAAGAACTTCTTAGCAGATGCACTGTCCAGAAAATCTCAATAAAACAGCAAAAAGATTGAGGTTATAAAACCGATGAGCCAACTGATCCAACTAGCAGCCAAAGTAATCACCCGGGCACAAGAGAAAAAAAAATCATCCCTGACTGAAGACACGTCAATATTTAAGGAGGCACTACTTAAGGACGACTGGCTCCAAGCTAACAAAAACACTTGTTTACTCAAAGATGGACTGGCTTGGGTAGAAAACAAACTTTATGTCCCTGCAAGCCAGAGAATGGACCTCATGAAACGTTGCCACGACTCCAAAACAGTGGGACACTTGGGGTTTGTAAAAACCCTGCACCTCATCAAAAGACAATTTTGGTGGCCGTCCCTCAAAAAGGACATTGAAAACTATGTTGCAAGCTGCCCCACCTGTGCTGCTGCAAAGAGAAGACAAGGAAAATATACTAGACTTTTACAAACAGTAGCAGACCCTTCTGCACCCTGGAAAGAGATTTCTAGGGACTTTATAATGGAGCTTCCTGAAAATGCTGGAAATATTGTCATTTGGGTTGTAACTGATTTTTTTTCCAAACAGGTTCACTTTATTCCATGACAAAAAATCCCAACTGCAAAGGCATTGGCAAAGATGTTCCTAATGCACGTTTATCGCCTTCATGGAGTAATGCAAGACTTTAACTACCCTTTAACTATCAACTGGGAGACAAACTCAGCAGCAGATAGGAGATTGAACAGATTTCTAACCAACCTAGCCGACAACTTTGTCATCCAAAAGGTAGAGGAGGGAACAAGAGGCAAAACTATACTGGACCAAGTTCATATTAATAAAGAAGAAGTGATAGAAGGAATTGAAGTTACTGGAACCTTTGCTGAAAGTTATCATGCCATATAATCCAACCTGTGTCTTAAACTAGAAGAGTTGATTTTAACAAACTCAGAGAGACCTTAAGCTAAATTTCATGGATAAAAATCCTGAAGGGGAAAAAATGGGAAACACTGAAAAATATGATCATAAAAGCCCAGTCCAACACAATAACACTAAAAAAGAAAAACAAGAAATCCAAGACAAAACCAGAATGAAGTCATAAAGAACTCTCTGATACACGGAAAGACAAAAAGGGTAAGTACAAAAAAATGGAAAGAGGGACATACAACTAAGGCAGAATATCAGCAGATAGCCTGAATCTGCAAAGATGAACTCAGGAAAGCAAAGGCGCAGAATGATCATAGACTTGCAACAAAAGACAATTGAAAAAAAGTTTCTTTCAACATATAAAGAACAAAAAGAAGTCAAGGAAACAGTTGGTTCACTGAAGAGTGAAGATAGCAAGGAAGTAAAAGGCAGGAGAGAGAAAGCAGAGTAGTATTCTTTGCATCAGTCTTCACACAAAAGGAAACTATTTCCCAACCTACCAAAAATATAACTGTAAAAGACAGACTAGAAATAAAAATTAAAATAAATAAGAAAATGATACTAATACCTGTCTAACCTTGATAAATATAAATCACCTGATGGGTTACAGCCCAGAGTTCTGAAAAAGCTGGTAGATGTCATCTCAGAACCATTGTATCATATCTTTAAAAAATCTCGGAGCACTGGGGAACTATCAGAGGTTCGGAAAAGAGCTGATGTGGTTCCCATCTTCAAAAAAGGAATAAAAACAGACCCACAAAACTACAGACCAATCACCCTAACATCAATATCTGGAAAGATACTGGGAAAAAATAATTTAAAAGAAACCTGTGACTAAGTGACTAAATTAGCAGACCAGCAACAAACCAGACCACAACCTACTTCTTACTCAGCTAGAAAAATGTGGGATAGACAACATCCCCACCAGATGAATTTGTAGCTGGCTGACAAACAGTACTGGGCAAGTAATTCTTAAGGGTACCGGATCCACATGGAGGGGACTAAGCAGTGGGGTACCACAAGGTTCTGCCTTAGGCCCAGGACTCTTCAGGATCTTCCTAAAGGAAGGAGAACTCTTCAAAGCTGCAGATGACACTCAGCTGGCAGGAAGAGCCAACACCCCGGGAGAAAAGCTCAGGATCCAAAAAGATCTTGACAGACTTGAACTATGGGCTCCATCCAACACAATGAAAATTAATGAAAAGTTTTACATCTGGGCAGAAAAAAACAGAGATTAGCTGAAAAACAGAAACTGTGAGAGGGGCCTTGGAGTCTCAATGGACATGAACCAGCAACTACAAGGTGGAGCGAACCGAAAAGCCCGACTTGCTCCCGGCCGCTCCTCCGACCTGCCCTCCGCTCACCTTCCAGCTGCCGCTTCTTCGACTCAGGGAAAAGTGCAACAGCCACCGCAATCCTCCATTGGGAAGCCGGAAGACGAGGTTTCTCAATGTTTCCCTTTCCATAGTCGCTCTAGAAATCCGCGACTCTATGGTCTCAATTCCTTTCGGTTCAGCTACAGGCGCCGGCTACAGTATTGTCGACTATCCAGGCGCGCTTATTGCCTAACCATAGAGCGCCATCTAGCCAACAATGGCTAGATCGTCCGAGTTCTAGCTTCATAATATTAGCCGGGTACTTGCTGGCTCCTAAAAGTTCTTGAAGTTGTTATTTTTGGGCTCAGCCCCTAAATGATTAACAGCCTGCCATCTTCATCTTATTAATAGAAAAATACGGGACAAAACTTGGCAGTTTCTCCCACGTTGTTTCCAATGACATTTAAATAGGAGATACTATCACCTCTCTGTATTACTATTATGCTCTCTGCTCACTCGAGCTGCCTTCCCAATTTCCAGAATACTAAGATTTCAGCCTTGAGAATTCCCAGGCTGCTTCGGCAAAACACTTGGAGGTCACTAGATTGCAGGCTGGAAGCTGATCTGAGGTCAAAGACTCTGCATCCTAAAAAATTTTTATTACGGATTCACTTGAGAGCCAGTTGTGGCTGTGAAGGATTAGATGGAGGGTCATATGTGAAAATAGGATCCGGGTATGGATGGAATGGACATGAAAGAGAGGAATATGAATTCTGATACATTTTCTATTGTCTTCATTTTTTGTGCCTAAAGCAGTCTTGCTCCTTCCTGTGCCTCTCTATAGCAGGAGGAGGGTCACGGGGGAGTGCTGTTGCTGTCTCAGACAAAGATTTAAAACTGCTTTTACTTTTCTCTGTGGAAAGGGGGGGGGGTGTCACGGGGTGGAGCTACCTTGAGCTGCTCTGCAATAGAAAAGGGGTTGGAACTGCACATTCTTAGCGAGGCAGAAGTTAGCACCTTAAACCACTAGCCATGATATTAGGGACAAGAATAGCTTGTTTATGAGAAAAAAAACCCCAAACCACATACCTGGCACATGAAATTAGGACACTTTGCAAGATACCTGTGATCTGGGGTGAAACATAGGTGACACGACATAAAACTATGTAGAGGGCTGAGATACAAATAACCAATCAATATTATCTGTTATGCGTGCATTATTAGGGGAAGGGCAAAGGGCTGAATGAGACCATCCCTTGATTATAAAAATTGCTGAAAGATTGTAATTGGGGCCTTTGGTTATCTTTTGAACCAGGGTCCTTATATCTTGGTACCAAAATAAACGTATATTGTATCACACCTTGTGTCCAGTGACTTATCGGCTTCGACACCTAGCAAGAGTCCAGTTTGGGGGACTACAGTTGCTCCTGGATCTGCAGACCCTGGCTATGCTCAATCATGTATTCATAGCCATGTTTATGCTTGTACCTGTTATCTAATAATCACTTGACAAAATAAATACATACATACATACATATATACATACATACATACATCCTCAGGCCTGGAACTCTGAGGCAATCTGATATATGCTCAGATGGTTCCATGGCTGAGGTGGCAATTTGCATCCATTTTATTGCCTAGGCGGGGTTGTATAATTGCTTTTATATTAGTTACTGCTTAGCAGGGGTGGGATTCAAATTTCTTAACAACCGGTCCTGTGGGCGTGGTCTAATTTGTGGGTGTGGCTTGGTGGTCATGTGACAGGTAGGAGTGGCTTGCTGATCGGGCGTGGCTATGTGGTCATGTGACTGAGTGGGTGTGGCTATGTGGTCATGTGACTGGGGTGGGCGTGCCATGTTGCTGGCAACCCAAATTTAAGTGGTCCTCAATGACCACATGCTCGCTTAGTGGCCAGTTGCTTAGCAAGTGCTTTTTGCCAGTTTCCAAGGCCTGGGGAACCCTGGAGAGGGCAAGGCGAGGGCAGCTACAGGGAGGGCTGCAGAGGGCTAGGCGAGGCCAACTCAACATCACTTCTTTGCCCTAATGACTCAGTATTAAAAAAGATATACCAAAACAAAAGGTAGTTTATTATGTCATGTCTTTAATGCTTAAATAATAAAAAGGTACACGAAACTATATTGTTACAGCATTTTAAAATATTAATCAAAAACTATTATATAACAAAACTTTACAAAAAAAAAACTTATTTAAACTACTCCCAAATTGCTTTTCTATTATCGTCCCAAGTTACAGTTTTCTTGTGTTTAACACAAGCATCATCAGCTGTGTGATGTGCCTGTAACCACTTTTTACAACAGGAACAGGGTCCCATTCTTGCACAGGGAAGCCAATTAGACTGATGGTCAGGAAGTTTGTAATATTGGAAACTGTAAGGCGACTCCTGCCTTCTGAACATATTATGTTCATCTGTGCGAAGCCCCATTCCGCCTCTGCTGAACTGACTGCAATTTTTCTTTGGTCAAAATTTCAAATCTTCTGCAATACTTGCAACCTATTTTTTTTATGGGAACCGTCCAGTCCGTCATATTTTTCCCTAAGATTATTGTACTGCTGCAGTGTCCAGCAGTCAGGAAGGTTCCCTTCAATATCTGATTCAGCTCTTCCAGTACTTGATGATGTGCTGGCTCCTTCCTCTGGTCGTGGTGTGGATGATGTGCTGGCTCCGTTTCTTCGATGGATGATGTGCTGGCTCTTTCCTCTGGTCCTGGTGTTTTTTTTAAAAAATGGGTTTTTTTACTTTGGAGAAGCAGATAGGGGTAGGGGCCGGGTCAGCGAAGGGAGGGGTGAGCAGGGAAGAATGAGGAAGAGATTTTCGCATGTGCGCAGTAAAACAAATGGTTTTTTTTAAAAAAAAAGTTTTTTTTTACTTTGGAGCGGCGGATAGGGGTGGGGGCTGGGGCAGTGAATCGAGGAACGGGTGGGGAAGAATGGGGAAGGGATTTTCGCATGTGCACAGTAAAAAAAATGGTGTTTTTTATTTAAAAAATGGGTTTTTACTTTGGAGTGGCAGATAGAGGCAGGGGCCAGGGCAGTGAAGGGAGGGGCAGGTGGGGGAGAATGAGGAAGGGAATTTCGTGCATGTGCAGTAATAAAAATTGTTTTTGGCCTGTAGGAGCGGCAGAGAGGGGTGGGGCCAAGCAGGGGTCAGTTTTACTGGTTCTTAGAACTACCGATGATGTTAACAACCGGTTCTATAGAACCGGTGCAAACCGGTAGAAACCCACCTCTGCTGCTTAATATCGATTTTTACATTTTTATATATGTTGTTTATATGGTTATGGTTTTTAATCTGATTGTTCTACATCACCCACCACCCATGGGGGGTGGGTATAGAAATTTCATTTATAAATAATTTTAAAATGTAAGTTTTTGAGGTTGACTGTAGGCTAAAGGAGAAATAATAGAGGAAGTATACAAATAAATAAAGTAGGATTTAAACTTGGTGGTTGTGGAAGGGGAAGTCAGGGTCAGATAACAAATGCTTTACCAGTTAACAATAATATGTTAAATCCCTATTGCGTTCCTTTACCCCTACTACTATCTGCATCTTTTACTTTCCCCAATTTTAATTCTACTCTTTCCTCTCGACTTGCAAGGGAAAAGCTTTTCTTTTAATCACAAAGGGGCACATAGAATGCAGAGTCTGTAGAGATTCTCAGTCATCCAGATCATGGTTGTCCCAAAGGTACTTTTTTCAGGAGGCAATTGGATGAAAATCAAATACTTTGGTCACCTAATGAGAAGGAAGGACTCACTGGAGAAGAGCCTAATGCTGAGAAAGATTGAGGACAATAGAAGAAGAGGATGACAGAGAATGAGGTGGCTGGATGGAGTCACTGAAGCAGTAGGTGTGAGCTTAGATGGACTCCAGAAGATGATAGAGAACAGGAAGGCCTGGAGGAACATCGTCCATGGGGTTGCAATGGGTTGGATACAATTTAACAAATAATAACAGCAACAACTGGACTTTGTTGTTCTTTCTTTTGAAGACATTTCACTTCTCAGATAACAGATAATCAGAGTTGGAAGGGACTTTGTAGGTCATCTTGTCCAATCCCCTGCCCAAGCAGGAGACCCTACACCATTTCTGACAGGTGGGAGTCAGTGCCTTGACTTTCTTAAAGGGGAAGGTGTGTTTTAAGATTTTTACACTGCTGTTGGGAGGAAATACTTCCCTGGACAATCAGCACTTTGAAGAAATCATTGAATAATGAAGGAAAGCTTTTAGTGGCAGGGAACCAAGGTGAGTGACATTCAACAAGGCTTCCTGGCTAGCTAGAAAGATTGACATTGAAATGTGAGTTTACATACCCTTTCTGAGTTTTGATCTAAAACTGGTTTTTGGTGAAGGTTAAATCTGTGCTTGATGTTTAATCCTGTTTTTATTGATGGAATAATTTTCCCTATTCAGCTTCAACAAGTAACAGATACTGTTGTGATTTAATTATTTGTATTGTGTTTGAATTTTTTCCTGCCTCTTGGTTTCTTTTTCTATTTGGGGAAGGGGGTCCTCCTTCACTGCTTTAGTACTATCTTGCACTGTCCTTTTGGGGGTATACTTCTAAGAGGCAGGATGCAAGTTTGGCACTGATTTTTTTTACTGCCTTTCTGGGTGTGTGTGTGACCTTCCTTAAATCTGGATGTTTTCCTTAGGATATCTTGTGAGGTGAGTGAGACCAGCTGATATATTTAAGTGATGCAAATGGATCTAAGGATTGCTTTTTCTGGGTGTGCTTTTTCTGGAGAGCTTAAATGTCCTCCCTGCTAAAGGGTTTCACTTTATGAGCAAGAGTTGCAGGGGTGGGATTCTACCAGTTTGCACCTATTCTCTAGAACCGGCTGTTAACATTCTAAGAAGTTCGGAGAACCGGTTGTTAGAAGAAATTACTGGTCTAATTCTGTAAGGAAGGCAGGAAGGAAACATTCTGGTGTTGAAACTGCCTCTCCGTTAACCCTTATTATATTCTTGGCAGGACTAGACTTCCTGTCTCAGGAACTTCTCTGGAGTTTTTTTCCCCTCCTTTGCTGGTACTTTACTTATGTGGAGTGACCATTTAAAGTTACAATGGCACTGAAAAAAGTGATGACCATTTTTCACACTTACGACTGTTGCAGCATCCCCACAATCATGAGAGGCCAGGCAAGGAGATGCGTGCCTTGATGTGATATTGAGTTGGCCACACCCAGCCAATAACATGACCACCAAGCCATGTCTACCCAGTCACACAACCACCAAGCCACACCCACCACCTAAGCCACACCCACAGAACTGGTTGTTAAAAAAACTGAATCCCACCCCACTTCCCTGCTGTGGAGGAGCCCAAAGGGCCTGACTTCAACGTGCCCTCCACTCACCTCCCAGGAGCCACTTCGACCTCTTCAAGCAGCACAAGAAGCTCCGCTGACGCCATTATCCTCCTGTGGTTGAGCCGGAAGAGGAAGTTCCTCTGTCCTTCTCCTCTACGTCCTCTCTAGCAATCCACTACTTTGTTTCAACTCTTTCCAGCTCAAGCCACTACCCTGCCCCCAACCACCATTATTGTAATGTATTCACTGCTTTCTTTCGGACTGAATGTTCCTTCTTTGTAGAGCGCCATTTGCAAGATGTTTTCATTGATTCAGTGCCATCAAGTCGTATTCGACTCCGCCAAGCATGTCGATAGCTTTTGTCCATGGCCATCTACCCCACATCTTTTCTATTAGGTCCTCTCAAGATGGCACTCATTTCTCCCTGAAGCTGTGCCTGAAGCTTCGTTTGCAATAAGCAGCAACTAAACCAGGTTGACATGCAAACTGGCAGCGAGAAAGGGAACCTCCTTTGGGGCCAGTGAAGATTGTTGTGTGCAGCCCTAAATCATTTCCAGCTTCACCCGATGAATAGAATAATGAAATATGAGACAAAACCCTGAAGTGCCCACCCACATTCCTTCTAAACAAGATCTAGGTAGAATATACTATCTTCCAATCTATATTATTGTGTTGTATTGTATTGTAATGTCTAAATCTGTGTTATTGCATTGCCTCGAATTCTAGATGATATAATTTTGTAATCTTTGAAAGTTTATGTAACACAGGAGAAATACCAGAGCGTTGGAAAAGAGCTGATGTGATTCCAAACTACAAAAAGGAGGGGAAATAATCCAGGAAATTATAGGCTAATTAGAATGACATGGTAAAAATACAATGAAGCAAAGAATTTGTGAACACCTATAAACAAGCAAGGTGATGTAGGAAGGTAGCACCCATCCCTCTCTTAGGAAAATGGAATGTTTTAGGATATACTAAAAAGGCAAAATATTTCCCTGAAAAAGAGAAGTAGAAACTCAGAAACAGAAACTCACCTCCGTAGCAGAAGCTCTCCCCCACCTTTGTTAATGGGCGGGCCATTAAGGCCTGAACCAGAGTATTGTACATAACAAAGCCCTCTACCCATCTCACCAACTGGCCTGGGAAGATTGCATTAGCCAGCACTCAGGTGAACTCAGGTGAAGCTATGTGGTCCAGACAAAGCCTACAAAGTTAGTTAAGACCCGCCCCGGGAATCTGACAGCCAATGGGATACATTTCTTACACAGAACAGGAAACACTAAGGTGAGGCCCAACAGAGGGTATATAACTAAGGGTCTCTCAGCATCTTGGCCCTTCTTTTCCTTCACCCAACATCTTGAAGCATGTGATCATCCTTTTCACTTTGGAGCTCCAAGCCATGAGGTCCACCATTAAATCATCTTTCCAAACAGCCTCCATGTTTCCAGTGTCTTTTTCTGCACTTCGAACTGAACCTAGAAGGATATTTCTTCCAACAGTGATTTATTAAAACCCAGCATGGGTTTGTTAAAAAGAGATCTTTTAAAAGAAAACCTTGCTGCCTTTTTTTATTTAAGCAATTAAATTACCAGATCAGCAAAATGCTGTGCAGATAGTATACTTGGATTTCAGCAAGCCATTGGACAAATCTTTATGGAAAATGAATGGTGTAAAAATGAAGGCAGAGAGACTCAGAGCAATTCAGTGCTTGTAGTCAGACATGGAAGTTGAAAAAAAAAAATTGGAAAGAATAGAACAATTCTTTATTAGCCAAGTGTGCTTTAGACACACAAGGAAATGGTCTCTGGTGCATACACTTTCAATATACATAAAAAGTGATAGTCACAGATTATATCATAAGGCAATCATAAGTCATAAGATACAACAATAATTGATCACATAATATACTGGAAGTCCCCAAAAGTTTCCCCCAGCCACTGAGATGCCAAAGAGAGTAAGACTTGAGACGAAACTTGCAAAATAACAGCTTTTTTATTCTTTGGCCAAAGCAAAAAAGACTGGGTGAATACTAAATCCAAAACATACAGACAAAAGGCATGTAAGGAATAGGCAAACACATCGAGTGGCTCAGAGTGTTATATACATTTTATGCCAACAGAAACAAAGTTTATCCAATCAGAGACAAAGGTTCATTATTCAATGTGGGCAATGTCTTGCCATGCCCTCCCCTTCCTTATCCATGGAGCGTTCTTTGTCTATACTTTGTTATCTTACAGAGTATCCCTTGTCCTTGTGTTCATGCTCCTAGGCAGCCCCCCAGTTATCTATGGAGCAGGATGTTCCTGGGAATTGTCTCCAAGGATGTGCCTAGTTCTGAGGCAAATTGCAGAAGTGAGAAACCAGATAGAAAAGGATACAATTCTTTTACAAAATGGATTCCTAACAAATTATTTCTAACCATAGCAAAATAGTGCAAGCAACTTCTTTTAACAGAAGCAAAGAGCAAAGGTTAGATGGATTCATATCAATATGTCCTTTCAGTACTGATAGGAGAAGGTAGTAGGAAAGATGAGAAGGATAAGAAGATGACGAGGATAATAGCAGTACAGTCTACCGTATGGATAAATATCTTTGGGCAGAAGACAATGGTGTGGGAGTTCAGTGTTTAGCAGAGTGATGGCACAGGGGAAGAAACTATCTTTGCTTTTAGTCGTTTTGGCAAGCAATGCCCTGAGGGGAGATGTTGAAATGAAATAACCAGAAGAAAGATTGGCTAGATAGATTTCTAAACTGAAACACTCTACGCGGCATTTTATTCCAACAGTTCAACCCTGTTTGGAGTCCAACTGTTCAGGTATTTAATTTAATGTTCTACCATCATCCCAGTACCCAAGAAGCCCTCCATCAAGGAACTGAATGACTACAGACCAGTTGCTCTAACATCTGTAGTTATGAAAATCTTTGAAAGGTTTGTTCTGTCCCACCTGAAAACCACCACGGATCCACTTGTGGATCCCATGCAGTTTGCATACCGAGCAAATAGATCGACAGATGATGCTGTTAATATGGCTCTGCATTACATCCTACAACACCTTGAATCTCCAAATACCTACGCAAGGGACCTCTTTGTAGACTTCAGTTCAGCATTCAATACCATCATTCCAGACACTCTTCTAAGTAAATTAAACCAACTAGCGGTACTTGAACATACTTGAAAGTGGATCATAAGCTTCCTAACAGACAGGAAGCAGCAGGTGAAGCTAGGCGGAATCACATCCGATACCTGTACAATCAGAACAGGGCCACCCCAAGGCTGTGTGCTTTCTCCACTTCTCTTTTCCCTGTATACCAATGACTGCATCTCAAACGATCCATCTGTTCAAATACTGAAGTTTGCTGATGACACAACAGTGATTGGTCTCATTCGAGACAATGATGAATCTGCATACAGACAGGTTATACAACTTGCCTCATGGTGTAACCGGAACAATCTGGAACTGAACACACTCAAAACCGTAGAAATGGTGGTAGACTTTAGAAGAAACCCTCCTATACTACCACCTCCTACAATACTAGACAACACAGTATCAACTGTAGAGACCTTCAAATTTCTAGGTTCTACTATATCACATGACCTAAAATGGACACCTAACATCAAAAACATCATCAAAAAAGCACAACAAAGAATGTTCTTTCTGCGCCAACTCAGAAAGCTCAAACTGCCCAAGGAGCTGCTGATACAGTTCTACAGAGGAATGATTGAGTCTGTCATCTGTACCTCTGTAACTGTCTGGTTTGGTTCTGCAACCCAACAGGACAAAGACTTCAGAGGATAATTAGGACTGCAGAAAAAGCAATTACTACCCACCTGCCTTCAATTGAGGACCTGTATACTGCAGGAGTCAAAAAGAGGGCTGTGAAAATATTTACAGACCCCTCACATCCTGGACATAAACTGTTTCAACTCCTTCCCTCAAATCAACGCTATAGAGCACTGCACACCAGAACAACTAGACACAAGAACAGTTTTTTCCTGAAAGCCATCAATCACTCTGCTAAACAAATAATTCCCTCAACACTGTTCAACTATTTACAAAATGTACATTACTATTACTGTTAATCTTCTCACCACTCCTTCTCACCCATCTTCTCCCACTTGACTGTTTCCTAGTATGATTTGATTGTTGATTGTACCCTATGATTAACATTAAGTGTTGTACCTTATGATTCTTGATTCTTAATGAATGTACCTTTTCTTTATGTATACTGAGAGTATTTACACCAAGACAAATTCCTTGTGTGTCCAATCACACTTGGCCAGTATTGTATTGTATTGTATTGTATTTAATTCAAAAGCTGGAACAGTAAAGTGCATAGTGGACCAGAACATACAATGGTTATTGGTTAGTTGGAGAACGCAACTTCCTGCATGAGACATTCTACATTATGATTGGTTGCTGGGTGTAAAGGGGACGTTCCCCATTTTCCCGCCTTTTGCTTCTGTGTGCTCTGTATGCTGTCCTGAGATTTACCTCAGAATGTAGTGATGTGCCTAACTTATTTGCTCTAAATATATAATAGATTTTTTTAAAAACTACAGTCAGTGTCTCTGTCTTAATTTGGATACCAGCTGCATAATTCCCTCACACCAACCAACCTGGCTAATGGGCAGATTCCAGTCTCTGTTCCCCAAAATGCAGGGTTTGCAGTTATTAGACCTACTTGTGAAAGCTTTCTGACAACTGGGACATACAAAGGGCTCCTTTTCTGTGTCAGTTCCCTATTATTCCACCAGGTCGGAATTCCAACTGAAACTTTTCCCACAATCCAAGCATTCATCCTGTGTGAATCCTCTGGTGTCTCACCAGGTCAGAATTCCAACTGAAAGCTTTCCCACAATTTGGACACTCATAGGGTTTATTTCTCATGTGAGTCCTCTGGTGTATCACCAGGTTGCCATTCTGACTAAAACTTTTACCACAATCAGGACACTTATATGGTTTCTCTCCTGTGTGAGTCCTCTGGTGTCTGTCCAGGTTGGAATTCTGATTGAAACATTTCCCACAAACTGAACACTCATATGGTTTTTCTCCTGTATGGGTCCTCTGGTGTATGAGAAGATTGGAATTCTGCTGGAAACTTTTCCCACAATCCGGACACTTATGTGGTTTGTCACCCAGGTGAGTCCTCTGTTGCTGCACATGGTTGGAATTCCAACTGAAATGTTTCTCTCCTGTGTGAGTCCTCATGTGTGTCACAAAGGCAGAATTATTATTGAACCTTTTCCTACAATCTGGACACTCATATGGTTTCTCCCCAGTGTGAGTCCTCTGGTGTTGCACAAGGTTAGAGTTCTGACTGAAACTTTTTCCACAATCTGGACACTCATATGGTTTCTCACCTGTGTGAGTCCTCCGGTGTTGCACAAGGCTGGATTTATTATTGAAACTTTTCCCACAATCCGAACACTCATACGGTTTCTCTCCTGTGTGAATCCTCTGGTGCGTGACCAGATTGGAATTCTGGAGGAAACTTTTCCCACAGTATAAACACTCATATGGATTCTCCCCAGTGTGAGTCCTCTGGTGTATCACCAGGCGAAAGTTCTGACTGAAACTTTTCCCACAATCCGAACACTCATATGGTTTCTCGCCCGTGTGAGTCCTCTGGTGTATCACCAGATTAGAGTTCTGACTGAAATTTTTCCCACAGTATAGACATTTATATGGTTTCTCTCCTGTGTGAGTCCTCTGGTGTTGCACAAGGCTGGAATTATTATTGAAACTTTTCCCACAATCCAAACACTCATACGGTTTCTCCCCAGTGTGAGTCCTCTGATGTATCACCAGGTTAGAGTTCTGAATGAAACTTTCCCCACAATCTGGACACTTATATGGTTTCTCTCCTGTGTGAGTCCTCTGGTGTATGACCAGATTGGAATTCTGCTGGAAACTTTTCCCACAGTATAGACACTCATATGGTTTCTCTCCTGTGTGAGTCCTCTGGTGTTTCACAAGGTTAGAATAATTATTGAAACTTTTTCCACAATGTGGACACTCATACGGTTTCTCCCCAGTGTGAGTTCTCTGGTGCGTAAGCAAGTAGGCACTACGACTAAAGCTTTTCCCACAATCTGGACACTCATATGGTTTCTCCCCTGTGTGAGTTCTCTGGTGTATCATCAGGGAAGAGTTCCGACTGAAACTTTTCCCACACTCTGGACACTCAAATGGTTTCTCCCCTGTGTGAGTTCTCTGGTGTAACACCAGGTAAGAGTTCCGACTGAAACTTTTCCCACACTCTGGACACTCGTATGGTTTCTCTCCAGTGTGTGTCCTCTTGTGTATCACCAGCGTGGCATGCTTACTAAACTTTTTGCCACACTCTGGGCACTGGTAGGGCTTTTCTGCAATATGGGTTCTTTTATGCTCAAGAAGTTGGGAAGTGTAGCGAAAAACTTCACCACATTCGGGGCGTTTGTATGGTTTTTCACCAGTGTGGATCCTCTGATCCATAATCAGCTCTTTGTAATTTGTGCTTTTCTGACAATATGAATATCTGTGGAGCTTTTCCGCCACTGATAGTCTTAGATTCTTGATTCTTGATTCTTTCTTCTTTCTTTTTGGATGGTTCAAGCTGTTTGTTTCCTTACAGGGTGAGGCCTGCCTGGAATGAATATTTCCACCCCACGGACTTCTAGATATTTCCTCTTTTTCTGAATATATTCCACCTTTATTTTTTGATATGTTTCCTTGAGTTCCACACACGATACTCGTTTATTAGGTCAAAACGTTTCTCCTATTTTTTTCTTGTCTCTTCCTGGCTGTGGAAGGGGAAGAGTTTTGTAATTATCTGGAGGGGAAAAGCGTGTTTCAGTTAATATGTTGTTTTCTCTTGCATTTGTTGTAGAATCTTTCTTTTTTTTTTTTTTTTTTATAAAAAAAAAAAAAAAAATTTTTTTTTATTATTTTTTTTTTTAATTAAAAAAAAAAAAAAAAAAAAAAAAAAAAAAAAAAAAAAAAAAAAAAAAAAAATTAATTAATAAATTTTAATCTACTTAATCTTTACAAATAAAAAAAAAAAATAATATAATTTATATATGAAATCAGGCTGGTTAACACTGCAAAATTTTATAATCAAGACAGATACCTAGAAATGCTAAGGATAGGAACATGAATACACATATATTCACAAAAAATACAGAAACACACCACAATCTGTGTGTACCACATGTATGTATCAGTGGTGGGATTCAAATCATTTAACAGGTTCTGTGGGCGTGGCTAGGTAGCCATGGCTAGGTGGTCATGTGACTGGGTGGGCATGTATGTGGTCATGTGACTGGGTGGGCATGGCCAACTCAATGTCACCCATGTCAAGGACTGCCTCGCCTGGCCCCAGGCTTTGGTTGCAAGAATTTCCAGCAGCCTTCCCGGCCACACACTTCCTTGTCCCGCTGCCCCATGTGAGGCGGGAGGCCCAAGAGAAAGCTCCTGGTCAAGGCAAACAGCCCTTCACGACCTAGCTAGCCCTTCCCGGGGAGCAAAGCATGGCTTGGACAAACTGATCTGTCCTGAAGGCAAGCTGCAGACCAGCGGCAGTGGCCGCAGAAAGAAGAACGCAAGCTACAGAGCAGCGGTGATGGCAGTGCTCCGGGAGGGCAGGCGGATGTCCCGGGGCTGCACATGCACACTGCAATGGAGAAGCAGTCTCAGCCCAGCCCAGCGTCTCCCCCAAGGGCTGCCTGGCCATCGGCTGGCTGGGCTGGCCTGGAAGCGGCGCATCCTGTCATGGGCTGGATGTGGGACTCAAGGCGGAGGGGAAGGCAACTGGGTGGCATCGCCCGGAGGCCGCTGTGTCCCACTGAGGCGGCTCTTTGGCCAAGCACAAGGGCCCAGCGTCCCTCCCCTGCTGCCAGCCTTATCTTCTAGATCTTCTACACACCTCCCCCAGCCTGAATACATGCCCTACAGATCCCAACGGGCCACCCAACCGAGCAGAAGAAATAGATGAACTCTTTGCTAATCAATTAACAATTTTATGTAGGAAACATACCACAGCAGTAATGGGAGACCTTAACTACCCTGATATCAACTCAGCAGCAGCTTCCTAACCAACTTAATGACTACTTTGTCATCCAAAAGGTAGAGGAGGGCACTAGAGGAAAATCTACTGAAAAATATGATCATAAAAGCCCAGTCCAACACAATACCACTAAAAAAGAAAAACAAGAAATTCAAGATGAAATCAGAATGATATCATACAAGACCTCTCTGGTAAACAAAGACAAAAAGGATGAGTACAAAAAATGGAAAGGACATATCAGCAGATGGCCCAAATCTGCAAAGATGAACTCAGGAAAGCAAAGGCTCAGAATGATCACAGACTTGCAACAAAAGACAATTAAAAAGTTTCTTTCAACATATAAAGAACAAAAAAACCGAGGAAACAGTTGGTTCACTAAAGTGTGAAGATACCAAGGAAGTTACAGGCAGTAGACATGTAGCCAATCAGCATTCTTTGCATCAGTCCTCGCACAAAAGGAAACTATTGCCCAACCTACCAAAAATATAACTGTAAAAGACAGACTAGAAATAAAAATTAAAATAAGTAAGAAAATGATACTAATACCTGTCTGGCCTTGATAAATATAAATCACCTGATGGGTTACAGCCCAGAGTTCTGAAAAAGCTGGTAGATGTCATCTCAGAACCATTGTATCATATCTTTAAAAAATCTCGGAGCACTGGGGAACTATCAGAGGTTCGGAAAAGAGCTGATGTGGTCCACATCTGTGGTAACAATATTTTATTAGTCATTTTCTGTAATCCTTTGTACAGCCATTTCGCATAGATCTAGGGATACGTGGGCATTTATGGTGGGGGTAGGAGTACCTTTGCAATAAGTGCCTCATCCTGTTGTGATCTGCGGGTTTAGAAGGAACAGGAAAATAGGTAAAAGTTCAAGGTACACAGCAGGGACTTTCCCATGGGACTTTCTGTAACTGTATGTTCTCATGGGACTTTCCGTGGCTGTATGTTTTCATCCTGTTGAGGTAATATCCTGTTGAGGTCATTGTTTTCTGAATATGCATTCTGTACTTTCGATTTCTCCTGAATAAAACCTGCTGCCTGAGTTCCCTCAGGGCTGGCATTTGCTCAGACATTTTCCCTGTGTCTCATTTCAAGTGCCAGACCACCACACACATCTTCAAAAAAGGAATAAAAACAGACCCCCGAAACTACAGACCAACAATCATCCTAACATCAATATCTGGAAAGATACTGGGAAAAAATAATTTTAAAGAAACCTGTGACTAAGTGACTAAATTAGCAGACCAGCCACAAAGTAGACCACAACCTATTTCTTGCTCAGCTAGAAAAATGTGGGATAGACAACATCCCCACCAGATGAATTTGTAGCTGGCTGACAAACAGTACCGGGCAAGTAATTCTTAACGGTACCAGATCCACATGGAGGGGACTAAGCAGTGGGGTACCACAAGGTTCTGCCTTAGGCCCAGGACTCTTCAGGATCTTCCTAAAGGAAGGAGAACTCTTCAAAGCTGCAGATGACACTCAGCTGGCAGGAAGAGCCAACACCCCGGAGACAAGCTCAGGATCCAAAAAGATCTTGACAGACTTGAATTATGGGCTCCATCCAACACAATGAAAATTAATGAAAAGTTTTACATCTGGGCAGAAAAAAAACAAAGATACAAGTACAGAGATTAGCTGAAAAACAGAAACTGTGAGAGGAGCCTTGGAGTCTCAGTGGACATGAACCAGCAACTACAAGGTGGAGCGAACCGAAGAGCCCGACTTGCTCCCGGCCTCTCCTCCGACCTGCCCTCCGCTCACCTTCCAGCTGCCGCTTCTTCGACTCAGGGAAAAGTGCAACAGGCACCGCGATCCTCCGTTGGGAAGCCGGAAGACGAGGTTTCTCAGCGCTTCTCCTTTCCATAGTCGTTCTAGAAATCCGCGACTCTATCATCTCAATTCCTTTCGGTTCAGCTAACAGGCTCTTGCTACTGCATTGGCGACTATCCAGGCGCGCTTGTTGCCTAACCATAGAGCGCCATCTAGCCAACAATGGCTAGATCGTCCGAGCTCTAGCTTCGTAATATTAGCTGGGTGCTTGCTGGCTCCCACGTTGTTTCCGATGACATTTAAATATCGTCCTCTCTGTATTACTATTATGCTCTCTGCTCACTCGAGCAGCCTTCCCAATTTCCAGAGTGATTTCAATCTTGAGAATTCCCAGGCTGCTTGGGCAAAACACTTGGCTGTCACTGGAGATCAAACATTCTCTACATCCTAAAATATTTATTACTGATTCACTTGAGAGCCAGTTTTGGCTGTTCCTGGATCTGCAGACCCTGGCTATACTCAGTCATGCCCTAGTTACCTGCATATTGGATGACTTCAATAAATTCTGCATGAGCCACCATTGAAAGGTATCCAAAAGTTACAGCTGGTAGAGAATGCAATGCTTATATGTGTTTCTGAAGCAGCACATGTCACACCTCTGCTCCCTGAGCTGCCTTGGTTGCCAGTTTGCTTGTGGCTCCAGTCCAAGGTTTTGCTGGTTTTGCCTTCCTGGCATGGGACTGAGCCTTTCCCTGCTTACTTCAGCCTACTTGACAAGACCTGGTAAAGAAGACATGCAGCAAGCAACATCAGCTGGGGAGCTGCATTTGGTGGATACAGGATGAGCTATGGCTTCTCTGTTGTGGCCCCCACTCTGTGGAATATCCTTTCCCCTGAAATGAGATTAGTTCCACCCCTTTTGATCTTCTGGGAGGCTCTCAAGACCTGGCTACGTCCTCAGGCCTGGAACTCTGAGGCAATCTGATATGCTCAGATGGTTCCATGGATGAGGTAGCCATTTGCATCCATTTTATTGCCTGGGGGTTGTTTTATTTATAATTGTTTTTATATTACTTATTGCTTAGTATAGATTTTTACATTTTTATATGTGCTGTATATATGGTTATGGTTTTTAATCTGATTGTTCTACATCGCCCACCACTCATTGCAGGGGTGGGTGGGGGTTATAGAAATTTCATTTATAAATAATTTTAAAATGTAAGTTTTTGAGGTTGACTGTGGAGGGGCTAAACTGAAGGAGAAATAATAAAGGAAGGATACAAATAAATAAAGTAGGATTTAAACTTTGTGGTGGTGGAAGGGGAAGTCAGGGTCAGATAACAAATACTTTACCAGTTAACAATGTGTTAAATCCCTATTGCAGTTCTTCACCCCTACTTGTATCTCCAGCTTTTAGTTTCCCCAATTTTAATTTTACTCTTTCCTCTCCACTTACAGGGGAAAAGCTTTTCTTTTAATCACAAAGGGGAACAGATAGAATGCAGTCTGTAGAGATTCTCAGTCATCCAGGTCATGGTTGTCCCAAAGGTGCTTTTTTCAGGAGGCAATTGGATAAAACTCAGATACTTTGGCCACCTAATGAGAAGGAAGGACTCACTGGAGAAGAGCCTAATGCTGAGAAAGATTGAGGACAATAGAAGAAGAGGACGACAGAGAATGAGGTGGCTGGATGGAGTCACTGAAGCAGTAGGCGTGAGCTTAAATGGACTCCAGAAGATGGTAGAGGACAAGAAGGCCTGGAGGAACATCATCCATGGGGTTGCAATGGGTTTGAATACAGCTTCACAAATAATAACAGCAACAACTGGACTTTCTTGTTCTTTCTTTTGAAGACATTTCACTTCTCAGATAATCAGAGTTGGAAGGGACCTTGCAGGTAATCATGTCCAATCCCCTGCCCAAGCAGGAGACCCTACACCATTTCTGACAGATGTGAGTCAGTGCCTTGACTTTCTTAAAGGGGAAGGTTTGTTTTAAGATTTTTACACTGCTGTTGGGAGGAAATACTTCCCTGGACAATCAGCACTTCGAAGAAATCATTGAATAATGAAGCAAAGCTTTTAGTGACAGGGAACCAAGATGAGTCACATTCAGCAAGGCTTCTTGGTGAGCTAGAAAGATTGACATTCAAATGTGAGTTTACATACCCTTTCTTGAGTTTTGATCTAAAACTGGTTTTTGGTGAAGGTTAAATATGTGCTTAGTGATGTTTAATCCTGTTTTTATTGATGGAATAATTTTCCCTATTCAGCTTCAACAAGCAACAGCTACTGTGGTAAAGCAACATATAGATTTAAATTTTAAAACCAGAAATATTTTGTTGGTACCCACATAAAGGGAGTACAATACATATTTAATGTTACACGTGTTAACAGTGGCTAGAATTGTTTGCGCAATAGTGGAAAAATGAAGAGATCCCCATAGATGGAAATGAAATTAAAAAATTACAATGTGCAGAAATGGATAGAGATAAGAGGTAGAAATTAGGCGGAGAATGATCATTGCTATGTATGAAATACAGAAGGTTGATAAACATGTTGATATAATTAGCAAAATTAGAAATAAGTTAATACAAAGAAATTTAGATAATTTTTCTGTTACACTGCTGTACTTATTGATATTTGTTTCTGCTTTGCTTTTTCATTTATGAAATATTTTATAATACTTTATAATATAATAGAATTGCAGAGGTAAGGTTAAGGATATAGTGATAGAATAGTTTGGTGATGATGAAATGAACAGTATAAAGTAGATTAATGAACAGTATAAAGTAGATTAATTAATGGTGATTTGCTCGCATAAAATGATGTAGTCTAGTAAGTAATTAATAATATATATATATATATATATATATATATATATATATATATATATATATTTGTTTTCTGAGGTTCATGGTATTTGTATGTGGATCTTTGGTTGTTGGTTTTCTCCACGTAAGATTCGAATATCTAGGCAACGTTTCGATGAAGTCTCATTCATCATCTTCAGGCTTCTGTCTTCGGCTCTTGCTTCTCAGAGTGAAGCTTCTCACTCTGAGAAGCAAGAGCCAAGAAGAAGCCTGAAGATGATGAATGAGACTTCATCAACTGTGCCTAGATACTTCGAATCTTACGGAGAAAAACCCGAACAACCAAAGATATGTGTGTGTGTGTGTGTGTGTGTGTGTGTGTATGATTTATGATATAAGGATTAATGCAAATTGGAAGAGAAAGACTGCAGAGTGTCAGATCCATGTATCTGTCATTTCTTCAGTGGAAGAAGAAAAGGGGGGAGACTGATAAAGAAATCCTTTTTTGATGTAACCTGAATATATTTAATCTTATATCGAATTTGTATAACCCACACATGATACAATGGAGGGAGAAAACCCAGATGGCTGGAACCTATCATCTCTGAGAGGCACAGACAGGAGATGAGAAGATCATAAGAATTCCACAGTGAGATGTGTCCTGGGACATCTCTGGAAAAGTTCATTCTAAAAAGGGGGTGGGGGGAAATTAGGTATGCCCTGGGAAACTGTGAAAAAGATCGTTTCTGCAGAAGGGGTGGGGGGGAATTAACACATTAATCATAAAAACAAAACAGATACTAAAGAAATAAATAAACACATAAATAAAAAATTATTTTACTATTTAAGCAAAGGAGAAACATCAAGATGAATAGTAAAATAATTTTTATTTATGTATTTATTTCTTTAGTATGTTTTGTTTTTATGATTAATAAAAAAAAATAGTAAAAAAATAATAAATACATAAATATAAAAAAGCAACTTACCAAAAAGGAGACAGGCAAGTTGGCTAGCCAACTACACCGAGGTCCTCCTCAGTCTTCTCGCTTGCTGGGGCAAGGATGGCCGACGCAGGAGTCAGCTCTCGACCAGACTGGTGGCAGTGGCGGCAGGAGGAGGTAGGGGACCGGCCTAGCAGGACTTGCTGCTTTGCCTCCTCACTACCAATCGATGGTGGGAAGGCAAGGCAGCAACCCTTGGCCCATGGCAGATGAGGGAAGGTAGCGGGCTGGTGCCAGTGGCCTAGCCAAGATGGCGGCCACCATGTGGATGAGGCAGCGGCGCCCAGCCTGGGAGTGGGCTGGTGGCGGTGGCAGTGGCAGCAAGAGGAGGGAGGGGACTTGGCCAGCAGGAGCTGCTGCTTTGCCTCCTCACTACCAATCAGTGGTGGGAAGGCAAGGCAACAACAATGGAGAGCCAAAGGTGAGGGAAGATGGGGCGGGTGAAGCAAGGAGTGTCAGCAAGGGTGGTGGGCATCCTGGAGTCAGCAATTGACCAGGATTGGAGGTGGTAGATAGGCGACCAGGTTGGAGGTCATACTTACTAATCCGCGTCTTCGGAGGCCGATGGGATAGGCAGTCAGGGCGGGCAAAGACAGCTAGCGACAATGGCGACTGGGGTTGCGGCTTGGCCTCACTCACTCAGCAGGGCGGCAGAAGGTAGGCAGTGACGGCTGGCTGGCTCCGCAGTTGGTTGGCTCGGTGGCTGCTGCTGCTGCTGTCGCTGGTGTGAGCGATGGCGCCGGCGGGTAAATTTTTGTAATTACCGCACACGTGTAATAAGTAGGGGTGGTGCGATGCAGGCAGGGGAGAATGAGAAAGGGATTTTAGTGCATGCGCAGAAAAACACACCTTTTTTAAAAAAATGGTTTTTTTACTTTGGAGCGGCGGATGGGGTGGGGGCCAGGGCAGCGAACGGAGGGGTGGGTGGGGGAGAATGAGGAAGGGATTTTCGCACGTGTGCAGTTAAATACCCGTTTTTTTTAAAAACTTTTTTTTACTTTGGAGCGGCGGATAGGGGCCGGGGCAGCGAAGGGAGAGGCGGGCGGGGGAGAATGAGGAAGGGATTTTCGTGCATGCGCAGTAATAAAAATCAGTTTTTGGCCCATAGGAGCGGCAGAGAGGGGTGGGGCCAAGCAGGGGTCAGTTTTACCGGTTCTTAGAACTACCAGTGATGTTAACAACCATTTCTATAGAACCAGTGCAAACCGGTAGAAACCCACCCCCGATTGTATTGCACCGAATCTGTATTATTGCATCGGCTAGAATTCTAGATGATATAATTTTGTAATCTTTGAAGGTTTTTGCAACACAGGAGAAATACCAGAGTGTTGGAAAAGAGCTGATGTGATTCCATACTACAAAAAGGAGGGGAAATGATCCAGGAGATTATAGGCTAATTAGCTTGACATCAATACTTGGTAAAAAAATTTACGAAGCAAAGAATTTGTGAGCACCTATAAACAAGGTGCAAAAGGGTTAGCGAGGAATGAATAAAAGAAGTACGATGTATGACTCAAATTGTTCTAGAAAATAAACTATACAAAGTTCAAGGAATCTGGAAGATGAACAAATGCAAAATAAATCAAATTGCAGGTGAGAAAACCCCGGAGAACAAAAATTATACTGTAGTGGAACAGTCAACAAACATTAGACTTTTCTTTGAAGAAGACATTTCTAGAAATATTTAAAACAACAGTAATTAAAAAGCATCCATATCTGTATATTATTTATATTTTACATGAAATGAAGGCATTAAAATTATTTATTTTCAAACAACTAAAGAATACTTAATGTGCACCCGTCTATCTGCATCCTAAGTATATTCACATTTATTTACTTATTATATATGTATGTCACCTATCTCACTGTCCCACGTCATTAAGTTTATGAATTAACCATAGCAAACAGTTCAGGCTGAGGGGCAATTAAAGCCTATCATGACAAAATTAATGGCTCTCATGAAATAATGTATCTTTAGAAACATTACTGAAGAATGTTAGTATCCAGGCAGGGGCGAGGCAACTATTCTTATTACAGGTAGTCCTCAACTTACAACCACAATTGACCCCAAAATCTGAGTTCATAAGCGAGATATTTGTTAAGTGAGTTTTGTCCCATTTTATGAACTTTCTTGCCACATTGTTAATTTAGTTGTTAAATTAGTAACACAGTTGTTAAGTGAATCTGGCTTCCCCATTGATTTGGCTTTTCAGAAGGTCACAAAATAGGATCCCATGACCCCAGGACATTGTAACCATCAGTTGCCAAGCATCTGAATGTTGATGCTGCCGTGGTCCTAAGTATGAAAAAGGGTCATAAGTCACTTTTTTTCAGTGACGTCTTAACTTTGAATGGTCACTACATGAATGGTTGTAAGTCAAGGACTACCAGTATCTTGAAATGGTTACTGTCTTTGCAATACTACATTCGAACCACTGCGCCCCCAGGACTCCTATCTTTCTGTACTATATCAAATTGGATACAATAAGAATGGTTCGGATGCCTTAGGAATATATTTTTTAAAAATATACTTTATTGATTTTACAATTAAAATAGACCAACAACACACACATAAATGCAAGAGAGAAAAAGACAAGAAAGAGGAAAAAAAAGAAAAAAAAACAGTTAAAAACATTTTCATCTTCAACAGATTGTGAGACCTTTTTATCCTTATTTTGTACCATATACACAATTAATCCTTACATATATCTATATATATATCACTACTATAATTCTATCATATCTTCTTTTGACTTTTAGTATGAAACCTATCTTTGAACTATCCATTTGTACCAGCAGTTCCAGCTGTCGTAATATATTGAAGTGTCTTTACCTTTTAATGTCAAGGTTAATTTGTCCATTTCTGCACAACTTGAAATTTTTTGAATAATCACCTCCTCTGATGGAACATGAACATTGTACAAAAGCCAATCTGGCTGCTGTCAAAATATGTATTATTATATATTTCACTTTTTTTTAGTTCTTTGACAAAGATCCCTAATAGAAAGGATTCTGGTTTAAATTCAATCTGTTCTCTTGTCATTTCCTCCAGCCAATTTTTAATTTTCTGCCAATATTTTTGAGCTTCTGTACAAGACCACCACATATGGAAGAAAGTTCCCTCTTTTTTTTTGCATTTCCACCAGTTCGGACTCATATTGGGGTGCATCTTCGCTTATCTCGAAGGAGGAAGGTGCCACCTGTAAAACATTTTTTCTTTGTACACTACCGATTTTGTGATTTTGTTATTTCTACCCCAGACCTTTTCCCATTCTGTTAAGGTGATACTACATCCTATGTTCCTACTCCAGGCTATTCTTATTATACAATTATATTTAGTTCCTTAGTATGCTTTCAGAAAATTCTTGTTGAAATCCTAATTCTCATTTACTGATTCATTGATTTTTGCAAGCAAATCCTCTTGTGTCTGAGCATTTCTCAGGGTTGAGTCTCTTGTGTCTAAATAAATTTGGCTCTTTGGCTGAAAATAATCCAGCAAGCTGAAAATAAGTAATGTATATCCTTGTGAACTCTTGAAAATGTTCTAAGATCCCATCAAGCTTTCCTTCCAATCAGAAAACTGATGGCTTTTATACTGTATGAGTCCTCTTGTCTTTAATTAATAGCAAAGTTGTGACTGAAACACTGACCACAGTTTGGGCATCTGAATAGCTTCTGATCTGTGTGTAAACTGACATGATTTATTACATTAGACCTACTTGTGAAAGCTTTCTGAAAATTGGGACATTCAAAGGGCTCCTCTTCTGTGTCAGTTCCCTATTATTCCACCAGGTGGGAATTCCAACTAAAACTTTTCCCACAATCTAAGCACTCATCCTGTGTGAATCCTCTGGTGTCTCACCAGGTCAGAATTCCAACTGAAAACTTTCCCACAATTGTGCACTCATAGGGTTTATTTCCCATGTGAGTCCTCTGGTGTATCACCAGGTTGCCATTCTGACTAAAACGTTTCCCACAATCGGAACACTTAATATGGTTTCTCTCCTGTATGGGTCTTCTGGTGTCTCTCCAGGTTGGAATTCTGATTGAAACATTTCTCACAAACTGAACACTCATATGGTTTCTCCCCTGTATGGGTCCTATGGTGTATGAGAAGATTGGAATTCTGCTGGAAACTTTTCCCACAATCGGGACACTCATATGGTTTGTCGCCCATGTGAGTCCTCTATTGTTGCACATGGTTGGAACTTCAACTGAAACGTTTCTGTCCTGTGTGAGTCCTCATGTGCGTCACAAGGTTAGAATTATTATTGAAACTTTTCCCACAATCTGGACATTCATATGGTTTCTCCCCAGTGTGAGTCCTCTGGTGTTGCACTAGGTTAGAGTTCTGACTGAAACTTTTCCCACAATCGGGACATTCATATGGTTTCTCACCTGTGTGAATCCTCTGGTGTTGCACAAGGCTGGATTTATTATTGAAACTTTTCCCACAATCCGAACACTCATATGGTTTCTCCCCAGTATGACTCCTCTGGTGTATCACCAGACAAGATTTCTGACGGAAACTTTCCCCACAATCCGAACACTCATACGGTTTCTCTCCAGTGTGAATCCTCTGGTGTATCACCAGGTTAGACTTGTGGAGGAAACTTTTCCCACAGTATAGACACTCATATGGATTCTCCCCAGTGTGAGTCCTCTGGTGTATCACCAGGCGAAAGTTCTGACTGAAACATTTCCCACAATCTGAACACTCGTATGGTTTCTCACCTGTGTGAGTCCTCTGGTGTATTACCAGATTAGACTTCTGACTGAAACTTTTCCCACAATCTGAACACTCATACGGTTTCTCTCCTGTGTGAGTCCTCTGGTGTTGCACAAGTCTGGAATTTTTATTGAAACTTTTCCCACAATCCGAACACTCATACGGTTTCTCCCCTGTGTGAGTCCTCTGGTGTATCACCAGGTAAGAGTTCTGAATGAAACTTTCCCCACAATCTGGACATTCAAAGGGTTTCTCTCCTGTGTGAGTCCTCTGGTGTATGACCAGATTGTAACTTTGACGAAAACTTTTCCCACAATCTGGACAGTCATATGGTTTCTCGCCTGTGTGAGTCCTCTGGTGTTGCACAAGGCTGGATTTATTAGTGAAACTTTTCCCACAATCTGGACACTCGTATGGTTTCTCTCCTGTGTGTGTCCTCTGATGTTTTACAAGGTTAGAATAATTATTGAAACTTTTCGCACAATCTGGACACTCATAAGGTTTCTCCCCTGTGTGAATTCTCTGGTGTATCATCAGGGAAGAGTTCCGACTGAAACTTTTCCCACACTCTGGACACTCAAATGGTTTCTCTCCGGTGTGTGTCCTCTTGTGTATCACCAGTGTGGCATGCTTACTAAACTTTCTGGCACACTGTGGGCACTGATAGGGTTTTTTTCCATTATGGGTTCTTTTATGCTCAAAAAGCTGGGAAGTGTAGCGAAAAACTTCACCACATTCGGAGCATTTGTATGGTTTTTCACCAGTGTGGATCCTCTGATCCATAATCAGCTCTGATTTGTAATTTGTGCTTTTCTGACAATATGAATATCTGTGGAGCTTTTCCGCCACTGATAGTCTTAGTTTCTTGAGGAGATCTCTTTTTGGATCGTTCAAGCTGTTTGTTTCCTCACAGGGTGAGGCCTGCATTATTGTCTGGAATGAGAGCTTCCTCCCCACAGACTTCTAGATATTTCCTCTTTTTCTGAATCTGGAAATATTCCACCTTTATTTTTTGATATAATGTTTCCTTGAGTTCCACACACAATGCTTGTTTATCAGCTCAAAACTCTTCTCCTATTTTTTTTCCTTGTCTCTTCCTGGCTGGGGAAGAGTTTTGTAGTTATCTGGAGGAAAGAAAAAAGACGTTGTTTCCCAGATGTACCAGATTCGTTTTCCTTCTTAAAGCTGCTTCTGATTCTCTGCTCTCCAGAAGGGTTTTTTTGGCATTTCTTTTGTCTGTAAAATTTCCAAAAAAGAGATATTTTAATTCCTCTTTATAATATTGTTGCAATATGTGAAAATAAAAGAAAAAAAAGCGTACATTTCAAATATTCACACAATCATGGAATTCTATTGTTGACTCGTGCAAATCACAGATGGTCAGCACTGCAAATTTTTATTATCAGATAGATACCTAGAAATACTAAGGATGGGAACACGAATACACATATATTCACAAAAAATACAGAAACACACCCCACAATCTCTATGTACCATATGTATGTATTAGTGGTAGGATTCAAATAATTTAACAGGTTCTGTGGGCATGGCTAGGTGGTCATGTGACTGGGTGGATGTGTATGTAGTTATGTGTCTGGGTGAGCATGGCCAACTCAATGTCACCCACGTCAAGGAGTGCCTCACTTGGCCCCTCCACTCGCAGCCATTCCTTGGCACACCCAGCCTCAACGCATCTATAGTTCTGTAAAAATGTTGTTCACTTTTTTCACTGTTCACTGCTTTCCCCAAGAGTGTGAAAGGTAACAGGCTTTCAAGGGGCTGCTATAAAGAAGGGGGTGGGGCAATGTATTTTCTAAAGAAACAGAAGTCAAAACAAGAAGCAATGGATGGAAACTGAACAAAGAGAGAAGCAACCTAAAACTAAGAAGAAACTTTCAGACAATGAGAACCATTAACCAATGGAACTGCTTGTCTCCAGAAGTTCTGGGTGCTTGATCACTGGCAGTTTTTAAGAAAAGACTGGGCAGCCATTTCCCTGAAACGGTATAGGGTTCCCACTCCCCCCAAGGTCCCTTCTAAGTATTATTCTGTTATTCTGACACATTTCCCAGGCCCTCTACTCAGAATTTGGCACCCTTAGTTTTCCTGGCTCAGCAGGGGGTTGGACTAGAAGACCTCTAAAGTCACTTTCAACTCTGTTATTTTGTTATTCCTGAGCTAAATAGCTAAGGCCCTCATTGGGACCCTATCTCTTTTGCTCCTTCTGGACTAATGAGTTTAAGAGCTGCCTCTAGACGTTCGTTTTAATAACTTTTAGAAACCTGCAGTTGAAAGTATTTCATGTCTGCTTACTCTGAAGACCCAAATTTATTTGGAATTTAATCCCAAGCTGATTGACCTTTTGGCATTTCTCTTGATGCTTCTCCAAAGTGCATCTCCAAGAAGCCACATCTTTTCTCTCTCTCTCTCTCTCTCTCTCTCACACACACAAAATTCCCTTGTCTTGGAGACTTTAGAATCATAGGCTAGGTCCCTTGGAGGTCCTATAGTTGAACCTTCTGCTCAAGGCAGAAGACCTCATATATACCTGTGGGTTCGCAGCCACCCGGGCTTTGGCTGCAAGAACTTCCAGCAGCCTTCCCGGCCACACACTTCCTTGTCCCGCTGCCCCATGTGAGGCGGGAGGCCCAAGAGAAAGCTCCTGGTCAGGGCAAACAGCCCTTCACGACCTAGCTAGCCCTTCCCGGGGAGCAAAACTGATCTGTCCTGAAGGCAAGCTGCAGACCAGCGGCAGTTGCAACAGAAAGAAGAATGCAAGCTACAGAGCAGCGGTGATGGCAGTGCTCCGGGAGGGCAGGCGGATGTCCTGGGGCTGCACATGCACACTGAAGTGGAGAAGCAGTCTCAGCCCAGCACAGCATCTCCCCCAAGGGCTGCCCGCCCAGCTGCTGGAAGGGCTGGCCTGGAAGCGGCGCATCCCATCATGGGCTGGATGCGGGACTCAAAGCGGAGGGGAAGGCAAGTGGGTGGCATCGTCCAGAGGCCGCTGTGTCCCACTGAGGTGGCTCTTTGGCCGAGCACAGAGGCCAGCGTCCCTCCCCTGCTGCCAGCCTTACCTTCTAGATCTTCTACACACCACTGCTAACCTGAATACATGCCCTTCAGATCCCAACGGGCCACCCAACCAAGCAGAAGAAACAGATGAACTCTTTGCTAATCAATTAACAATTTTATGTAGGAAACATACCACAGCAGTAATGGGAGACTTTAACTACCCTGATATCAACTGGGAGACAAATTCAGCAGCAGCTTCCTAACCAACTTAGATGACTACTTTGTCATCCAAAAGGTAGAGGAGGGCACTAGAGGAAAAACCACTGAAAAATAAGATCGTAAAAGCCCAGTCCAACACAATACCACTAAAAAAGAAAAACAAGAAATCCAAGACGAAATCAGAATGATACCATAAAGACCTCTCTGGTAAACAAAGACAAAAAGGATGAGTACAAAAAATGGAAAGAAGGACATATCAGCAGATGGCCCAAATCTGAAAAGATGAACTCAGGAAAGCAAAGGCTCAGAATGATCACAGACTTGCAACAAAAGACAATTTAAAAAATTTTTCTTTCAACATATAAAAAACAAAACAAAAAGTCAAGGAAACAGTTGGTTCACTAAAAAGTGAAGATAGCATGAAAGTAACAGGCAGGAAAGAGAAAGCAGAGTAGTATTCTTTGCATCAGTCTTCACGCAAAAGGAAACTATTTCCCAACCTACCAAAAATATAACTGTAAAAGACAGACTAGAAATATTAAAATTAAAATAAGTAAGAAAATGATACTAATACCTGTCTGACCTTGATAAATATAAATCACCTGATGGGTTACAGCCCAGAGTTCTGAAAAAGCTGGTAGATGTCATCTCAAAACCATTGTATCATATCTTTAAAAAATCTCAGAGCACTGGGGAACTATCAGAGGTTCGGAAAAGAGCTGATGAGGTTCCCATCTTCAAAAAAAGAAAAAAACAGATCCATGAAACTACAGACCAATCACCCTAACATCAATATCTGGAAGGATACTGGGGAAAAATAATTTTAAAGAAACCTGTGACTAAGTGACTAAATTAGCAGACCAGCCACAAAGTAGACCACAACCTACTTCTTGCTCAGCTAGAAAAATGTGGGATAGACAACATCCCCACCAGATGAATTTGTAGCTGGCTGACAAACAGTACTGGGCAAGTAATTCTTAAGGGTACCAGATCCACATGGAGGGGACTAAGCAGTGGGGTACCACAAGGTTCTGCCTTAGGCCCAGGACTCTTCAGGATCTTCCTAAAGGAAGGAGAACTCTTCAAAGCTGCAGATGACACTCAGCTGGCAGGAAGAGCCAACACCCCGCAAGACAAGCTCAGGATCCAAAAAGATCTTGACAGACTTGAATTATGGGCTCCATCCAGCAAAATGAAAATTAATGAAAAGTTTTACATCTGGGCAGAAAAAAACAAAGATACAAGTACAGAGATTAGCTGAAAAACAGAAACTGTGAGCGGGGCCTTGGAGTCTCAGTGGACATGAACCAGCAACTACAAGGTGGAGCGAACCGAAGAGCCCGACTTGCTCCCGGCCTCTCCTCCGACCTGCCCTCCGCTCACCTTCCAGCTGCCGCTTCTTCGACTCAGGGAAAAGTGCAACAGGCACCGCGATCCTCCATTGGGAAGCCGGAAGACGAGGTTTCTCAGCGCTTCTCCTTTCCATAGTCGCTCTAGAAATCCGCGACTCTATAGTCTCAATTCCTTTCGGTTCAGCTACAGGCGCCGGCTACAGTATTGAAGATTATCCAGGCGCGCTTATTGCCTAACCATAGAGCGCCATCTAGCCAACAATGGCTAGATCGTCCGAACTGTAGCTTCATAATATTAGCTGGGTGCTTGCTGGCTCTTAAAAGTTCCTGAAGTTCTAGTTTTTGGGGCGCAGCCCCTAAATGATTAACAGCCTGCCATCTTCATCTTATTAATAGAAAAATACGGGACAAAACTTGGAAGTTTCTCCCACATTGTTTCCAATAAAATTTAAATAGAAATCTAAATACTATCGTCCTTTCTGTATTACTGTTATGCTCTCTGCTCATTGGAGCTGCCTTCCCAATTGCCAGAGTACTAAGATTTCAGGCTTGAGAATTCCCAGGCTGCCTGGGCAAAACACTTGGAGGTCACTAGTTTGCAGGCTGGATTCCTGCATTTTAGCAGGGTTTGGCTGTCACTGGAGATCAGAAACTCTACATCCTAAAAAATGTATTACTGATTCACTTGAGAGCCAGTTGTGGCTGTTCCTGGATCTGCAGACCCTGGCTATGATCAATCATGCCTTAGTTACCTGCATGCATATCTGATGACTTCAATAAATTCTGCATGAGCTGCCATTTGAAGAATATCCAAAGTTTTAGCTGGTAGAAAATGCAATAGCTGGATAGCTTATATGTACTTCTGGAGCAGCACATATCACACCTCTGCTCCCTGAGCTGCCTTGGTTTCCAGTTGGCTTGTGGCTCCAGCTGTACAGGTTTTGCCTTCGGAAGCCCTTCCTGGTGTGGGACTGAGCCTTTCCCTGCTTATTTCAGCCTACTTGACCAGACCTGGCAAAGAAGACATGCCGCAAACACCATCAGCTGGGGAGCTGTATTTGGGGGATGCAGGAGGAGCTATGGCTTCTCTATTGTGGCCCCCACTCTATGGAATATCCTTTCCCTTGAAATGAGATTAGTTCCACCTCTTTTGATCTTCTGGGAGGCTCTCAAGACCTGGCTACATCCTCAGGCCTGGAACTCTGAGACAATCTCTTTTTTTATTTATTTTTTAAACAAACATACAAAAAACACAACAAACATAAAACCATCTTCAGTTACATACAGTGTGCTGGTTGGTACTGGTCTCTTGTGCACAATCTCTACAGTCATTCCCTTCTAATTACTTTTTAATCGTCATGTATAATTTATATATACTTCTGATATAATTGTTAATTGTTTAATAGACTGTTACTTGCATTTCCTCATTTTATAAGAGCAAATCCCCATTCTGACTTAACTTACTTTATAACATTCATTTCATCATCACCATGTATTCAATCATATTTTATCCTTACAATATTTTATCTCTAACAATTCTATTATTGTTGCAGGAAATTACGAGACTCAGACCTTGGAATCCAAAAATAAGTTGGTTTTATTTGCGCAAACAGGTTCAGAATATTTTAGCCAGAGCTACTTCTGAACAAATTTCCTATAGAACAGCACATGCCTATATACTTCTTCCGAAGGGGCAAAACACAGATATAGAACTTGTCAGTCATTTATTGGTTACTTGAAACACAGCTTTCCCTCTCTCCTGTTCCTAGGCTAGGATGGCTGGATGTCACAAACCCATCTTGCTAAACTCCCTGGCTTGTGGTTTTGTTACAAGCGAGACAAGGTATCTTGGCAAATATGACTTTGTGACCGACAGATGATCCTTGTGGTTTGGCTTTTCACATTTCCTTGTTCTTTCTTTTGCTAATACCACATATTTCACTATCTATAAAACTTGTATCTTTATTTCTCTAAAATTAATATATTTTTATGTCCTATAGAGTAATATAAAATATTTCACTTCCGTATTTTATTGTCTAACCATTGATAAAATAAGTTCCATGTTTTATAAAATTGTTTATCTTCTTGTTCTCTAATTTCAAATGTCAACTTACTCATTTCTGCCCTTGATTTCTCCTCCGTTGGAATTTTCTCATTTTTCCAGTTTTTAGCAAATACAATTCTAGCCACTGTTAAAACATTGACTGTCAAATATATCATTTCTCTACTGTATATTTCAGGTATAATACCCAATAAAAATATCTCTGGCTTAAAATCTATATGTTTCTTTGTCATTTTTTCCAACCACGTGTGGATTTTAGACCAGTATCTTCTAGCCTCTGCACATGTCCACCACATATGGTAATATTATCCAGGTATCTGATGACACTTCCAACACTTCTCCGACTTATTCTTGAACGATCTTGCTATTCTTGCCACCTGTAAAACATCTTATACAAATTCTCTTTATATGCTGTCGACATTGTCATTTTGTAATTTTGAGACCATAATTTTTGCCATTTTTCTAAATCTATACCATATCCAAAATTCTTTCCCCAAGCAATCATTGTTTCTTTAACTTGTTCTTCTTCTAACTTAACCTCTAAAAAATTTCCATATAGTTTTTTAATCACCTTCTCATCAGTGCCTGTCAAAATTTTATCCAACTCAGTTAATCATAAAAACCTGTTTTAAAGTCTTTATCATATCTAGATTGTATTTGCATGTATGAAAACCAGTTCATCCTTATTTCTTGTTATTCTAGTTCTTGCACAGATTTCAGTTCATCCTTTTCATTTAACATTTCGCCATATCTGACTGTTTGTTCCATTTTATAAATTACTGGATAGGCAAGTGCTTCAATGGTTGACAACCCGACTGATATTTTTAAATAATGTTGTCTTTTGATTTTCTCCCATATTAAGAGTAATGCCTCTCGTATATAATGCCTCCTAAAATACCCATGTGTTTTAGTCCCCTTGTACCATAAGAAGGCATGCCATCCCAACAATAAATCATGGCCTTCTAGTGTCAATAATCTAATATTTCTTAATGTTATCCATTCCTTAACCCACATCAATGTTGTCACCTGGTAGTAGAATTCCCAATTCTGTAAACCAAAGCCTCCTCTTGTTCTCGAATCTTGTAGTAATTTTAATTTAATTCTCGCCTTCTTCCTCTGCCAAATATATTTCGATACTATTTTATTTAAATCTTCATAATACTCTTTCCCTAGTTTAATTGGAATTGCCTGGAACAAATATAAAATCCTTGGTAATATATTCATCTTAATTGTAGATATTCTCCCTACTAAATATAATTGCAATTTTTCCCATTTTGCCAAGTCTGTCACAATTTGTTGCTTGAGCTTATAATAATTATCCTCTTTAAGTGTACCACATCTAACTGTTAAATTTATTCCCAAATATTTAACTTTGTTTGTGACCTGTACCCTCAAGTTCTCAGCCAAATCTTTCTTTTGTTTTTCAGCTATATTCTTTGTCAGGATCTTCATTTTGTCTTTATTTATTTTCAAACCTACCACATGCGTCCGATTTAGGCGATCCCAAATTCTTAACAAATTTTCGGGACAACGAGATAAAGTCAACAAACAAGAATTTATTATACTTTTGCAAAAGCAGGCAATTCTGAATCCCCCTCTGGTGAGTTGGAGTCAGAAGAGCCAGGCACTTCCTTTTTCAATACAATTTATAGTGAATGTCCTTTTGAACTTGCGGTTCAAGTATTCTATCGAAACAGGAAACCTTACAGCAAGCAGCTAGGCAGGAAATATTTGTGGTGACATGTTTTTCAGCATAAAAAAGTGTTTAAACTTGTTAAGAGCAAGCATTTTAGCAAAGAAGGAACTCTCCTGGTCATCCAATCCAACCCCCCTTGTTATACATAATATAAATTATTTAAAAGAATTCAAAATAATGTTTCTTTGATCCACAACCGTCAATATGTCTCAATTGTTCCTATTAATTTGGACACTGATTCTAATGGATCCTCCAGAATGAAAACCAGGTCATCTGCAAATGCTTACAATTTATATTCTTCCCTCTTAATTTTCATTCCCTTTATTTCCCTATCTCCTCAAATGTTTCTATTTAGTACCCTTAAGATCAACACAAACAACAGAAGTGACAGTGAGCAACCTTGCCTTGTTCCTTTCTTAATATTGATGTTTCCTATTAAATTCTCCATTTATCATTACCTTTGCTGATTGTCTATCATATATTGCTTGAATGACTTGAATAAACTTCTCCCCAAAGCCCATCTGCTTCAATTGTAATAACATAAACCGCCAATTCACATTGTCAAAGGCTTTTTGTGCATCTAAGAATATCAAAGCCATTTGATTCTCAGGATGTGTCTCATAATATTCCAAAGTGACCAGAATTATTCTCATATTGTCTTTGTCTCTTTGGCAGAAATCAGAATGTATTAAATTATTAAAATCTTTTAAGACTTTCTGCCATATTTTATAATCTGAGTTCAGTCGTGAAATAGGCCTATAATTCTGAATTTGTTGTCGGTCAGCGACTGGCTCTGAGGCAATCTGAGATATGCTCAGACGGTTCCATGGCTGTGGTGGCCATTTGCATCCATTTTATTGCCTAAGCGGGGTTGTATAATTGCTTTTATATTACTTATTGCTTAGTATGGATTTTTATATATATCATTTATACGGCTACGGTTTTTAATCTGATTCTACATCACCCACCAACCACTGGGGGGGGGTGGTGGTATAGAAATTTCATTTATAAATAATTTTAAAATGTAAGTTTTTGAGGTTGACTGTAGAGGGGCTAAACTGTAGGAGAAATAATAAAGAAAGGATACAAATAAAGTAGGATTTAAACTGGGTGGTGGTAAAAGGGGAAGTCAGGGTCAGATAGCAAATACTTTATTAGTTAACAATAATATGTTAAATCCCTATTGTGTTTTTTACCCCTACCCCTCCACAGTACCTGTGAAAGCTTTCTGACAATTGGGACATTCAAAGGGCTCCTCTTCTGTGTCAGTTCCCTATTGTTCCACCAGGTGGGAATTCCAACTGAAACTTTTTCCACAATCCAAGCACTCATCCTGTATGAATCCTCTGATGTCTCACCAGGTCAGAATTCCAACTGAAAGCTTTCCCACAATTGGGCACTCATAGGGTTTCTCTCCTGTGAGAACTCATGTGTGTCACTAGGGCAGAATTACGACTGAAACTTTTCCAACAATCTGGACATTCATATGTGCGTTCTCTGGTGTATCACCAGGTTGGAATTTTGACGAAAACTTTTCCCACAATCCAAACACTCATACGGTTTCTCCCCAGTGTGAGTCCTCTGGTGTATCACCAGGTTAGAGTTCTGACTGAAACTTTTCCCACAATCCGGACACTCATAGGGTTTCTCACCCGTGTGAGTCCTGTGGTGTTGCACAAGGCTGGATTTATTAGTGAAACTTTTCCCACAATCTGAACACGCATATGGTTTCTCCCCAGTGTGAGTCCTCTGGTGTATCACCAGGGAAGAGTTCTGATAGAAACTTTTCCCACACTCTGGACACTCATACGGTTTTTGACCTGAGTGAATCCTCTGGTGTCTGACCAGATTGTAATTTTGACGAAAACTTTTCCCACAATCTGAACACTCATATGGTTTCTCGTCCGTGTGAGTCCTCTGGTGTTGCACAAGGCTGGATTTATTAGTGAAACTTTTCCCACAATCCGAACACTCATACGGTTTCTCCCCAGTGTGAGTCCTCTGGTGTATCACCAGGCAAGAGTTCTGACGGAAACTTTTCCCACACTCTGGACACTCATATTGTTTCTGTCCTGTGGGAATCCTCTGGTGTATGACCAGATAGGAATTCTGCTGGAAATTTTCCCCACAATCCGGATACTCATATGGTTTCTCACCCATGTGAGTCCTCTGATGTATCACCAGGCAAGAGTTCTGACTGAAAGTTTTCCCACAGTATAGACACTCATATGGTTTCTCGCCCGTGTGAGTCCTCTGGTGTTGCACAAGGCTGGAATTATTACTGAAACTTTTCCCACAATCCAAACACTCATACGGTTTCTCCCCAGTGTGAGTCCTCTGGTGTATCACCAGGTTAGAGTTCTGACTGAAACTTTTCCCACAATCTGGACACTCATATGGTTTCTCGCCCGTGTGAGTCCTCTGGTGTTGCACAAGGTTAGATTTATTATTGAAACTTTTCCCACAATCCAAACACTCATATGGTTTCTCCCCAGTGTGAGTCCTCTGGTGTATCACCAGGCAAGAGTTCTGACAGAAACCTTTCCCACATTCTGAACATTCATATGGTTTCTGTCCTGTGTGAATCCTCTGGTGTTTGACCAGATTGGAATTTTGACGAAAACTTTTCCCACAATCTGAACACTCATATGGTTTCTCCCCAGTGTGAGTCCTCTGGTGTTGCACAAGGTGGGAGTTCTGACTGAAACTTTTCCCACAATCCGAACACTCATACGGTTTCTCCCCAGTATGTATCCTCTGGTGTGTCACCAGACCAGAGTTATTACGGAAACATTTCCCACAGTA
Source organism: Pseudonaja textilis (assembly GCF_049901715.1). Taxonomy (NCBI): domain Eukaryota; kingdom Metazoa; phylum Chordata; class Lepidosauria; order Squamata; family Elapidae; genus Pseudonaja; species Pseudonaja textilis. The sequence goes on from NC_141991.1 coordinate 1,590,141, forward strand.
TAGACACTCATATTGTTTCTCTCCTATATGAGTCCTCTGGTGTTTGGTAAGGTTAGAATTATTATTGAAACTTTTCCCACAATCTGGACACTCATATAGTTTCTCCCCAGTGTGAGTCCTCTGGTGTTGCACAAGGTGAGAGTTCCGACTGAAACTTTTCCCACAATCCGGACACTCATATGGCTTCTCGCCTGTGTGAGTCCTCTGGTGTTGCACAAGGGTGGATTTATTAGTGAAACTCTTCCCACAGTCCGAACACTCATACGGTTTCTCCCCAGTGTGAGTCCTCTGGTGTATCACCAGGGAAGAGTTCTGACGGAAACTTTTCCCACACTCTGGACACTCATATGGTTTCTGTCCTGTGTGAATCCTCTGGTGTATGACCAGATTGGAATTCTGCTGGAAATTTTCCCCACAATCCGGACACTCATATGGTTTCTCACCCGTGTGAGTCCTCTGGTGTATCACCAGGCAAGAGCTCTGACTGAAACTTTTCCCACAGTATAGACACTTATAGGGTTTCTCTCCTGTGTGAGTCCTCTGGTGTTTGATAAGGTTATAATTATTACTGAAACTTTTCCCACAATCTGGACACTCATATGGTTTCTCTCCTGTGTGAGTCCTCTGGTGTATAATCAAGTAAGAATTATGGCTAAAGCTTTTCCCACAATCTGGGCACTCATATGGTTTCTCTCCTGTGTGAGTCCTCTGGTGTTTCACCAGGTCAGAATTCCAATTGAAAGCTTTCCCACAATCTGGACATACATATGGTTTCTCCCCAGTGTGAGTTCTCTGGTGTATAACCAAGTAGGAATTATGACTAAAGCTTTTCTCACAATCTGGGCACTCATATGGTTTCTCCCCAGTGTGAGTTCTCTGGTGTGTAACCAAGTAGGCACTACGACTAAAGCTTTTCCCACAATCTGGACACTCATATGGTTTCTCCCCTGTGTGAGTCCTCTGGTGTTTCACAAGGTTAGAATAATTATTGAAACTTTTCCCACAATCTGGACATTCATAGGGTTTTTCCCCAGTGTGAGTTCTCTGGTGCGTAACCAAGTAGGCCCTACGACTAAAGCTTTTCCCACAATCTGGGCACTCATATGGTTTCTCTCCTGTGTGAGTCCTCCGGTGTATCATCAGGGAAGAGTTCCGACTGAAACGTTTCCCACACTCTGGACACTCAAATGGTTTCTCTCCGGTGTGTGTCCTCTTGTGTATCACCAGCATGGCATGCTTACTAAACTTTTTGGCACACTGTGGGCACTGATAGGGCTTTTCTCCATCATGGGTTCCTTTATGCTCAAGAAGTTGGGAAGTGTAGCGAAAAACTTCACCATATTCCGGGCATTTGTATGGTTTTTCACCAGTGTGGATCCTCTGATCCATAATCAGCTCTGATTTATAATCTGTGCTTTTCTGACAATATGAATATCTGTGGAGCTTTTCCGCCACTGATAGTCTTAGATTCTTGATTCTTTCTTCTTTCTTGGATGGTTCAAGCTGTTTGTTTCCTCACACGGTGAGGCCTGTCTGGAATGAGTATTTCCACCCCACAGACTTCTAGATATTTCCTCTTTTTCTGATCTGGAAATGTTCCACCTTTATTTTTTGATATAATGTTTCCTTGAATTCCACACACAATGCTTGTTTATCAGCTCAAAACTCTTCTCCTTTTTTTTTTTCCTTGTCTCTTCCTGGCTGGGGAAGGGGAAGAGTTTTGTGGTTATCTGGAGGAAAGGGAAAAGACGTTGTTTCCCAGATGTACCGGATTCGTTTTCCTTTTTAAAGCTGCTTCTGATTCTCTGCCGTCCAGAAGGCTCTTTTTGGCATTTCCTTTGTCTGTAAGATTCACAAAAAAAGAGATTCTTTAATTACTCTTTATAATATCGTTGCAAGATATGAAAATAAAAGAAAAAAGTATTTGTAACAATGAAAAAGCAAACATGTCAAAATGCTAGATTAACCACTTGCCATTCATTATGACACATAAAAGACTAACTTCATATATTCACACAATCATGGAATTTTATTGTTGAGCTGTGCAAATCACAGATGGTCAGCACTGCAAAATTTTATAATCAGATAGATACCTAGAAATGCTAAGGATAGGAACACGAATACACATATATTCACAAAAAATACAGAAACACACCCCACAATCTGTGTGTACCATAAGTATGTATCAGTGGTGGTCAAATCATTTAACAGATTCTGTGGGCGTGGCTAGGTAGCCATGGCTAGGTGGTCATGTGACTGGGTGGGCATGGCCAACTCAATGTCACCCATGTCAAGGAGTGCCTCGCCTGGCCCCGGGTTTTGGTTGCAAGAACTTCCAGCAGCCTTCCCAGCCACACACTTCCTTGTCCCGCGCCCCATGTGAGGCGGGAGGCCCAAGAGAAAGCTCGTTGAAATCACAGATAGTTAGCACTGCAAATTTTTATAATCAGATAGATACCTAGAAATACTAAGGATAGGAACACGGATACACATATATTCACACAAAATACAGAAACACACCCCTCTACCTGTGTACCATATGTATGTATCAGTGGTGGGATTCAAGTAATCTAATAGGTCATGTGGGCGTGGCCAGGTGGGCATGTGACTGGGCAACCCAATGTCACTCAAATCAAGGAGTGCCTGTCCCCTCCCCTCGCAGCCATTCCTTGTCACACCCAGCCTCAATGCATCTATAGTTCTGTAAAAATGTTGTTCACCTTTTTTGACTTTATTATCTACATACTATTAATGTACTTTCTTGGACCACTGAAAGGAGGAAATGGCTCACATGCTTTCCCCAAGAGTGTGATAGGTAACAGGCTTTTAAGGGGTTGCTATAAAGAAGAGGGGGTGGGGGCAATGTATTTTCCAAAGAAGCAGAAGGCAAAACAAGAAGCAATGGATGGAAACTGAACAAAGGGAGAACCTAAAACTAAGAAGGAACTTCCAGACAATGTGAACCATTAACCAATGGAACTGCTTGTCTCCAGAAGTTCTGGGTGCTTGATCACTGGCAGTTTTTAAGAAAAGACTGGGCAGCCATTTCCCTGAAATGTTATAGGGTTCCCACTCCCCCCAAGGTCCCTTCTAAGTGTTATTCTGACACCTTTCCCAGGCCCTCTTCTCAGAATTTGGCTCCCTTAGTTTTCCTGCCTCAGCAGGGGGTTGGACTAGAAGACCCCCAAAGTCCCTTTCAACTCTGTTATTCTGTTATTCTTGAGCTAAATAGCTAAGACCCTCATTGGGACCCTTCCTCTTTTGCTCCCTCTGGACTAAAGCAAAAGAGAAGCAAAGCATGGCTTGGACAAAGTGATCCATCCTGAGGGTGAGCTGCAGGTCAGCGGCAGTGGCAGCAGAAGGAAGAAAGGGAGCTCCAGAGCAGCAGCGGTGGCAGTGCTCCGGGAGGGCAGGCCAATGCACCAGGGCTGCACATGCACACCTCAGTGGAGAAGCAGTCTCAGCCCCAGCACAGCGTCACTCCCAAGGGCTGCCCGCCCACCTGCTAGCCGGGCTGGCCTGGAAGCAGCGCATCCCACCACGGGCTGGATGTGGGACTCGAGGCAGAGTGGAAGGCAAGTGGGTGGCATCGTCCAGAGGCCGCTGTGTCCCACTGAGGTGGCGCTTTGGCGGAGCACAGGGGCCAGCAGCCCTCCCCTGCTGACAGCCTTACCTTCTACATCCTCTACACACCACTGCTAACCTGAATACATGCCCTTCAGATCCCAACAGGCCACCCAACCAAGCAGAAGAAACAGATGAACTCTTTGCTAATCAATTAACAATTATATGTAGGAAACATACCACAGTAGTAATGGGAGACTTTAACTGCCCTGCTATCAACTGGGAGACAAATTCAGCAGCAAGTGGGGGATCAAACAGATTCCTCACCAACCTAGCTGACAACTTTGTCATCCTAAAGGTAGAAGATTCTAGAGAAAAAACTATACTGGACCAAGTTCATATTAATAAAAAGAAGTGATAGAAGGAATTGAAGTTACTGGAACCTTGGCTGAAAGTTATCATGCCATATAATCCAACCTGTGTCTTAAACTAGAAGAGTTGATTTTAACAAACTCAGAGAGACCATAAGCAAAATTTCATGGATAAAAATCCTGAAGGGGAAAATGGGAAACACTGAAAAATATGATCATAAAAGCCCAGTCCAACACAAGATCACTAAAAAAGAAAAACAAGAAATCCAAGAAAAAACCAGAATGATATCATACAAGACCTCTCTGGTAAACAAAGACAAAAAGGATGAGTACAAAAAATGGAAAGAAGGACATTAAAAAAAAGTTTCTTTCAACATATAAAGAAGAAAAAGTCAAGGAAACAGTTGGTTCACTAAAGAGTGAAGATAGCAAGGAAGTAAAAGGCAGGAGAGAGAAAGCAGAGTAGTATTCTTTGCATCAGTCTTCACACAAAAGGAAACTATTGCCCAACCTACCAAAAATATAACTGTAAAAGACAGACTAGAAATAAAAATTAAAATAAGTAAGAAAATGATACTAATACCTGTCTGACCTTGATAAATATAAATCACCTGATGGGTTACAGCCCAGAGTTCTGAAAAAGCTGGTAGATGTCATCTCAGAACCATTGTATCATATCTTTAAAAAATCTCGGAGCACTGGGGAACTATCAGAGGTTCGGAAAAGAGCTGATGTGGTTCCCATCTTCAAAAAAGGAATAAAAACAGACCCCCAAAACTACAGACCAATCACCCTAACATCAATATCTGGAAAGATACTGGGAAAAAATAATTTTAAAGAAACCTGTGACTAAGTGACTAAATTAGCAGACCAGCCACAAAGTAGACCACAACCTACTTCTTGCTCAGCTAGAAAAATGTGGGATAGACAACATCCCCACCAGATGAATTTGTAGCTGGCTGACAAACAGTACCGGGCAAGTAATTCTTAAGGGTACCAGATCCACATGGAGGGGACTAAGCAGTGGGGTACCACAAGGTTCTGCCTTAGGCCCAGGACTCTTCAGGATCTTCCTAAAGGAAGGAGAACTCCTCAAAGCTGCAGATGACACTCAGCTGGCAGGAAGAGCCAACACCCCGCGAGACAAGCTCAGGATCCAAAAAGATCTTGACAGACTTGAACTATGGGCTCCATCCAACAAAATGAAATTTGATGAAGACAAAAGAAAAGTTTTACATTTGGGCAGAAAAAAAACAAAGATACAAATACAGAGATTAGCTGAAAAACAGTAACTGTGAGCGGGGCCTTGGAGTCTCAGTGTACATGAACCAGCAACTACAAGGTGGAGCGAACCGAAGAGCCCGACTTGCTCCCGGCCTCTCCTCCCACCTGCCCTCCGCTCACCTTCCAGCTGCCGCTTCTTCGACTCAGGGAAAAGTGCAACAGGCACCGCGATCCTCCATTGGGAAGCCGGAAGACGAGGTTTTTCAGCGCTTCTCGTTTCCATAGTCGCTCTAGGAACCCGCGAGTCTATGGTTTCAATTCCTTTCGGTTCAGCTACAGGCGCCGGCTACAGTATTGAAGATTATCCAGGCGCGCTTATTGCCTAACGATAGAGCGCCATGTAGCCAACAATGGCTAGATCGTCCGAGGTCTAGCTTCATAATATTAGCTGGGTGCTTGTTGGCTCTTAAAAGTTCTTGTTTTTGGGCGTAGCCCCTAAATGATTAACAGCCTGCCATCTTCATCTTATTAATAGAAAAATACGGGACAAAAATTGGCAGTTTCTCCCACATTGTTTCCAATGACATTTAAATAGGAGATACTGTCACCTCTCCTTATTACTATTATGCTCTCTGCTCACTCGAGCTGCCTTCCCAATTCCCAGAGTACTAAGATACTTGAGAATTCCCAGGCTATTTGGGCAAAACACTTGGGGGTCACTAGTTTGCAGGCTGGAAGTGATCTAAAGATTCCTGCATCTTAGCAGGGTTTGGCTGTCGCTGGAGATCAAAAACTCTCTACGTCCTAAAAAATGTATTACTGATTAACTTGAGAGCCAGTTGTGGCTGTTCCTGGATCTGCAGACCCTGGCTATGATCAATCATGCCTTAGTTACCTGCATGCATATCTGATGACTTCAATAAATTCTGCATGAGCTGCCATTTGAAGAGTATCCAAAGTTTTAGCTGGTAGAAAATGCAATAGCTGGATAGCTTATATGTGCTTCTGGAACAGCACATATCACACCTCTGCTCCCTGAGCTGCCTTGGTTGCCAGTTTGCTTGTGGCTCCAGTTCAAGGCTTTGCTGGTTTTGCCTTTGAAAGCCATTCTTGGCATGGGACTGAGCCTTTCCCTGCTTATTTCAACCTAACCATGAGACCTGTCAAAGAAGACATGCGGCAAGCAACATCAGCTGGGGATCTGCCTTTGGGTTGGAGGACCCATGCCTTCTCTGTTGTGGCTCCCACATTATGGAATATCCTTTCCCCTGAAATGAGATTAGTTCCACCCCTTTTGATCTTCTGGGTGGCTCTCAAGACCTGACTATGTCATCAGGCCTGGAGCTCTGGGGCCATCTGAGATATGCTCAGGTGGTTCCATTGCTGAGGTGGCCATTTGCATATTGCCTAGGGGATTGTATAGCTGTTGTTATATTACTTATTTCTTAATCTTAATATAGATTTTTACATTTTTATATATGTCCTTTATATGATTGTGATTTTTAATCTGAATTGTTATATACTGCCTACCGTTACATTTGGTAAAGTGAGGGATGGAGAGGATATACACATTTCATTTCTGTATAAAAAATCTAAAGGGTGACTTTAGAGTGTCTAAATTGAAGTAGAACTAATAAAGATGGTATAAAAATAAAGAAGGATTGGAAAGCTGGCGCCCCATGGTTGCTGAACATATTTTGGCCATTTCTCTTTACTGTTGTGCTACTTTCCTGGCAAAAAAAAAAAATTCCCACAACTATATTACAAATATAATACAGGAAGTCCTTGGTCTCCATCCACAATGGGGACCAACAATTCAATCAGGAAGCAATACAGCTGTAAGGCAAAATCTTACGGTGCCACACCAACCTGTTACCTCAGTTGAAGGTCTCATGTCCCTGTCGGCATCTGAATCAGAGGGGGAAGCCAAACAGCTGACAGTGAGTGGGAGTGTGGCTCCATTGGCTGTGGAAGAAACTGTGGAAGGGCAAAGTCCAGCTGGGCAGAGCAGGGGAGACATAGAGCAAGGGAGAGGGAATTCAGAGGAAGACCCAGGCCCACCCCCTCTTCATCCTAGGGCACGCAGGGAGGAACGGAGAAGGGAGCAACAAGAGTTGCGTGGCTTATGGGGGAGGAAAAGGCCCTGATTCCCTTCATTAGCTGCAGCTGGGAACACAGTGTATAAAAGAGGAAGCTGTGCACAGCAAGTTGTTGGGACCAAACTTGAATTCATCTTGCACTGTCATGGCTTATCTATGTTCCTGGCATCTTCCCAACTGTGTGTGTTTTGCTGTACTTTCAAGTCTGAAATTCCTTCTCCTGCCCTGTCAAGCTAATTACTTCAGCTTAGTTTGTTTGGATTTTTAGTTACAGTTGATATTTACCTTGTTTTGGACTGAATTTTCTACAGTTAAAGGCTGTTCCTGGGAGAGTTTTTCTCCAGCCGAAGGTAACCTGGACATTGGGGGCAAAGTTGGAGATAAGAAAGGGACTCTTATTGCTTATGTGACTGTGTTGCCTTTGTGCCACGCCCCGGGTTATCACAGAAGGTATGTTTGTTAAGCGAATCACCACCAGATGTTAAGCCCATGACTGCAATTCCCTGCTTACTTTTCCACCGATTCTGCTTGTCATAAGCAGGCTGTGAAAACTAGAAAATTGGTATCATGTAACAACGGGATGCTCTAACAGTCACAAGTATGAGCAATGGCTAGAAGCCTCCTCATTCAGCAGCCTTAACTTCAAACGGTTGTTGAAAGAGGGGTCATTTAGCAACGACTAACTCTGGACTTTTGTTACTCATTTCTTGTATTTCAGTGGCTTCTGATCAAAACAGGCTTTGTTTGCATTCACTTCATGTCATGTTCACAGCACATTCTATCATCCCAGCAATCTTGCTGTTTTTCAGCAGCTCAGTGGCTCCAAATGCACGCTCCATATTTTGTTCACTTCAGGTTATGAACAAAAATACTGAAGCAGTATCCTTTCTGCCCTGAAAGGGGGTTAAACTAGATCAGGGGGCTCCAAACATGGCAACCTTAAGACACCCAGAATTCCTCAGTCACCCATGCTGGGGAATCCTGGGAGTTGGATTGGATGATTCGGAGATCACTCACAGCTCTCCAATCGATTATGTTGTATTTTCTCCCGAAAAGTTTCTGTTGCATTTCAGCTTTGGCGGAAACTAGAACAAACTTATCACTTGTTCCTTCTATGTATAGCAATAGCAATAGCACTTAGATTTATATACAACCCTGTAGTGATTTACAGCATACTCTGGGTAGATTATAATGTCAGCATATTGCTCCCAACGGTCTGGGTCATTTTACCAACCATGGAAAGATGGACGCCTGAGTCAACCTTGAGCCTGTCAGGATCAAATTCCAGACTGTGGGCAGAGTTAGCCTGCAATACTGCATGCTAACCATTGTGCCACCAGGACTCCTATCTTTCTGTAATATATCAAATAAGAATAGTTTTGATGCCTTAGAAACATTTTTATTCTGCATAGTTATTTTTAAATTCTTACTTTACTTTCAGACAGCACATGTTGAAATCCTAATTTTCACTTACTGATTTATTGATTTTTGCAAGCAAATCCTCTTGGCACGGAGCATTTCTTCTGGCTGAGTCTCCTGTTTAATAAAGTTGTCTCTTTAGCGAAAGTAACTCAGCAATCTGGAAACAAACGATCGTGGTGAACACTTGGAAATTCCCCAGAGGAATTATCAAGCTTTTCTTGCAATCAAAAGGCTGATATAGTCTTTTCTCCTGTATGTGTCCTCTTGTGTTTAATAAGAGTAGAATTGTGGCTGAAATACTGGCTACAGTTTGGGCATCTGAATGGCTTCTCGCCCGTGTGTAAACTGACATGACTTATCAGATTCGAGCTAGTTGTGAAACCTTTCCCACAATCGGGACACTTGTATGGTTTCTCTCCTGTGTGAGTCCTCTGGTGTATCACCAGGTTGGAATTCCGACTGAAACTTCTCCCACACTGCAAACATTTGTGGGGTTTCTCTCCCGTGTGCAACTTCACATGGCTTGTAAGATTTGAACTAGTATTGAAGCTTTTCCCGCATTCCGGACATTCAAATGGTTTCTCTCCCGTGTGAGTCCTCTTATGAATCACGAGGGTGGTGTGCTCGCTAAAGCTTTTGCCGCACCGAGAGCACTGATAGGGTTTCTCTCCGGTGTGGCTCCTTTTATGGATAAAAAGGTTGGAGCTGCAGCGAAAGACCTTCCCACACTGGGAGCATTCGTACGGCTTTTCTCCCGTGTGGGTCCTTCGGTGAACTGCCAGGGAGCTGTTTCGACCAAAGCTTTTGCCACACTCGGAGCACCTGTATGGTTTTTCTCCAGTGTGGATCCTCTCGTGCATAATCAGCTGCGATCTGCAGCTTGTGTTTTTCCCACAAAAGGAGCATCTGTGCGCCTTCGGCACCACGGGCTTTCTTGGATTCTCAAGGAGATCGAAGATCTGCTTAATCCCCTGCTGAATGGCATTTTCATCCAAACCACTGTCTCTTTCCTCCCAAAATGGGGATTGCTTTCCTACCAGGCCTAGATCGCAGTCCAAATTAGTTTTGCCTCTCTGCCGATGTCCAGGTGTCTCTTCCTCGTCATGAAATCGAAAACAATTAATTTCAGCTTTCTCCTGTAAGGCTTCATGGAGTTCCAAACGGCCCAAACTCTTCAACTCAACACTGCCTCCCAGGGTTGCCTTCCCTTGTCCGATACCTGATTTGCAGGGGGCAAAAAAATAATGTCATGATTTTTTTTTTAAAAAAAGAAAACAAGGCAAGTTTCCCTTTCTCGGTTTGATCACAACTGCTTTTACTATACTACCTGTGAACTAAAAGCACTTCTTTGATCTTTTTAGTTGCCAGCAGAAAGGGAGTAGGGGAAAGTAGTGCATTCTTCAAATGCTTCAGATAATTCCTAGGCAGCCGAAGCTGTTGGCACGCAAGATTATTACTGGAGAGCATGATTGATGACTCTTGGCTATGGATGTGTCCCATTGGAGAATATACATCCAGGGGGTGGGGGGGAAGACCAGGGTCAAGGATAAAATGAAAGATGTGTCTTAGAGTCAGCTGCACCCAGGTAATGCCTAATAAATCATTTTTTTTAACTCTGAGAGATGCAGCTAGAAACTTATGATTTGAATGGGGGTGGATTTGTCGGAGCCCTGACACTACCATTATAATCGACTGAGATGCTTAATTCATATTTCCCACAACTGTGTACAGGAAGTCCTTGACTTACGACCACATTTGAGCCCAGCATTTCTGTGGTTAAGTGAGGCTGGCTCCATTTTTACAACCTTTCTGGCCGCAGTTGTTAAGTGAATCACTGTAGGTGTTAAGTTAGGCACATGGCTGTTAAGCGGAACCTGGCTTCCCCATTGACTTTGCTTGTCAGAAGGTCGCAAAAGGAGATCCCATGACCCTGGGGACACTGCAACGGTCATAAACGTGAACCAGCTGCAAAGCATCTGAATTTTGATCACCTGACTATGGGGATGCTACAAAGGTCATAACTGGAAAATGGCCACTTTTTTCAGTGCTGTTGTAACTTTCAAGGATCACTAAGTGAACTGTTGTAAATCAAGGACTACCTGTAATTGATCTTTTTTTAACTGTGGGAGAAAACATTGCCTAAACCTAAAATAAAGTAAAAAAGAGCACTCATACAGGTAAAGGTAAAGGTTCCCCTCACACATACGTGCTAGTTGTTTCCGGCTCTAGAGGGTGGTGCTCATCTCCATTACAAAGCCGAAGAGCCAGCGCTGTCCGAAGATGTCTCCGTGGTCATGTGGCCGGCATGACTAAACGCTGAAGGCAGATGGAACGTTGTTACCTTCCCACCAAAGTGGTCCCTATTTTTCTACTTGCATTTTTACATGCTTTCGAACTGCTAGGTTGGCAGAAGCTGGGATAAGTAACGGGAGCTCACTCCATTACGCAGTGCTAGGGATTCGAACCACCAAACTGCCGATGCTTCTGATCAACAAGATCAGCGTCTTAGCCACTGAGCCTCCACGTCCCATTAATCAAGAACTACTCATACAGGTAGTTCTTGATTAATGACCACACATGCTCTGGCTATTCAAAATTACAATGGTGATGAACAAGGGGACGTAGACTAACTTTATGGTCACTTTGAATATACACTAGTCGGCATACATTAAAATGAAATTTTGTTGCACCCAACTCTCAAAGGGTCTCCACATCCTGGACATAAACTGTTTCAACTCCTACCCTCAAAATGACGCTATAGAGCACTGCACACCAGAACACCCAGACACGAGAGTTTTCCCCCGAATGCTATCACTCTGCTAAACAAATAATTCCCTCAACGCTATCCAACTCTTTACAAATCTGCACTACTATTACTATTAATCTTCCCATCACTCCTTATCACCCATCCCCTCCCACTTATGACTGTAGGACTATAACTTTGTCGCTTGTATCCTTACGATTTATATTGACTGTTTCCTAGTATGATTTGATTGCTTATTGTACCCTATGACTATTATTAAGTGTTGTACCTTATGATTCTTGACTGTTGATGAATGTATCTTTTCTTTTATGTACACTGAGAGCATCTGCACCAAGACCAATTCCTTGTGTGTCCAATCACACTTGGCCAATAAATAATTCTGTTCTGTTTTGTTCTGTTCTGTTCTGTTCTATTCTGTTCTATTCTATTCTATTCTATTCTATTGACTGTTCAAAGTTACAACAGCAAGGAAAACAGTGGCCCCTTTTCATACTTAGGACCGTTGCCGCATCCTTGTAGTCATGGGATCAAATTTCAGACACTTGGCAACTGGTTCAAATTGGTAACGCAGTATCCTAGGGTCATGTGATCCCCTTGTTGGAACAAATATCCTTCTGGGTTCAGGTCCAAGTGGGGGAAAAGACACTGGAAACATGGAGGCTGTTTGGAAAGATGGTTTAATGGTGGACAGGATCTCATGGCTTGGAGCTCCAAAGTGAAAAGGAAGATCACATGCTTCAAGGTGTTGGTTGAAGGGAAAGAAGGGCCAAGATGCTGAGAGACCCTTAGTTATATACCCTCTGTTGGGCCTCACCTTAGTGTTTCCTGTTCCTGTGTAAGAAATATATCCCATTGGCTGTCAGATTCCCGGGGCGGGTCTTAGCTAACTTTGTAGGCTTTGTCTGGACCACATGGCTTTACCTGAGTGCTGGCCGATGCAATCTTCCCAGGCCAGGTGGTGAGATGGGTAGAGGGCTTTGTTATGTAGAATACTCTGCCCCAGGCCTTAATGGCACGTCTATTAACAAAGGTGGGGAGTGAGCTTCTGCCTCTGAGGTGAATTTCTGTTTCTGAGTTTCTACTTCTCTCTTTAGGGAAAATATTCTGCCTTTTTAGTATATCCTAAAATATTTCATTTCCCTAGGAGAGGGGTGGGTGCTACCTTCCTACAGCCTTTTGCGACCTTCTGACTAGCAAAGTCAATGGGGAAGCCAGATTCATTGACGAAACATTTTTACTACATTAAATTGCAATGATTCGCTTAGCAACAGTGGCTAGAAAAGCCATAAAATGGGGCAAACATTCACTTAACCAAATGTTTCAGAAACATACATTTTTGGTCGCAAGTCGAGGACTACCTGCGTAATGTGTTAAAAACCTCACTGGGTTTGTTTACCCCCATCCCTTCCTGCAGCTATTCTAATCTGACCTTAATATAACACGAGAAATCCAGGAAGACTGACCAGCAACGGTGGTTTTTCTGTTTCTTTCTTGATGAGGTTTGTCAGGTGGCTGCATCTGCTTTGATTCTCCTCTGCATCTATTTCCAAGTTGGAGAAAAGTACCTGGACTTGCTCTAAAAACAAACACGAAAGCAAAATACACATAGCTATAATTATATCAAGTCCCCAGTTCAAATCAGCTGTCTGCAAGGAATATCAATCCTTCCATTCCCCACCAACCCGTCAGAGCTGAAGAAGCTTTTGGATGAGAAGCGAAACGTCTTCAAAAGAAAAAACGAGAAATCCCAGTTGCCTCCTTTAAAAAAAAAAAAAAAGCACTTTTAGGTAAACCGAGGTAGAACCTAAGGCCAGGTGTGGCCATCAAGCCCCACTTCTGCACTTCCAGCGCCCTGGAAGATATTTTAAGCGGAGAAAGCAAAAACAAGAGAGGTGGAAAACGGTACATATGGAGAGCAAGTCTGAGGTTCATGAAGAGAGAGGAACCTGCTGATACAAGGCAAACCAGGGATCCAGCCACTCCTCGAACTTCAAGGGCGAGGCCGATGGCAAGGTCTCCCTTCCATTTTGCAGCACACACACCCCAAATCCAACCTGCCTTCCCACTCCAATCCCCTTCCCCGATTTCAATCTCACGTCCGTCTAGCTCTAGCCCAGAGGTCTCCAAACTTGGCAACTTCGCTTGTATACTTATGATTTATATTGTCTATTTCCTACTGTGATTTGCTTATTGTACCCTGTTACTATCATTAAGTGTCATACCTTATGATTCTCGACTCTTGACGAATGTATCTTTTCTTTTATGTATACTGAGAGTTTTTACACCAAGACAAATTCCGTGTGTCCAATCACACTTGACCAATAAATAAAGTAAATAAAGTATTCTATCAATCTATCTGTCTATCTATCTATTGGTCCTCCTTTTTCTTTCATTTTTCTATCTATCTATCTGTCTGTCTGTCTGTCTTCCTTTTCTTTCTTTCTTTCACTTTTCATTCTATTATCTATCTGTCTGTCTTCCTTTTTCTTTCATTTTTCTATCTATCTATCTGTCTGTCTGTCTGTCTGTCTTCCTTTTCTTTCTCTTTCTTTCACTTTTCTATTATCTATCTGTCTGTCTGTCTTCCTTTTTCTTTCATTTTTCTGTCTATCTATCTATCTGTCTGTCTATCTGTCTGCCTCTCTTCCTTTTCTTTCTCTTTCTTTCACCTTTCTTTCTTTCTCTCTCTCTCTCTCTCTCTCTCTTTCTTTCTTTCTTTCTTTCTTTAAGACTTGTAGATTTCAACTCCCAGAATTCTGGGAGTTGAAGTCCACAAATCTTAAAGTTGCCAAGTATGGGGACCCCTGCTCTAGCCGCTCTATGCACTCACAAACCTCTTGTTCTGTAGACTTAAAATAACTTTATTGTCACGTTGAACAGATCCTAATCGGCATACATTATAATGAAGCTTTGTTGCATACAGCCCTCAAAGGATCTCCCCTTCTAATATACACTACATAAACATGACAGGATGGGTGGATGGATGGATGTACCCACAAATATTATATGAATGAATGGATGGTTGGATGGATGATGCATGTACCCACATATATTGTATTACACGGAGAAACAACACAGTCTAGTTCGGCTGTGTATACATGTATCCAGCGAGAGAAACGAGCGTTGCGAGGTAAGAGATGCTATAAATGGCAAAGGTGCTACCAGGCGCCTTTCCTTTCATCTTCACCTGGATTCACCGACGCGGGGGGGAAATCCCCATCTTTGACCATCCGAGGGGCTTCCCTCGACTTCCCTGCACGGCGCAGGTACCAAGGGAATGCACGCGCCTGAATTAGAGGGGTGACCCCGAGATCATCGCTCCTTCCCTGCCTTTTGCACCCGACGCCGTCCCAACCTCCGCGGCTGCGAAGCTTCCCTCCGCCGTCCCCCCCCCCCCTCTTTGTCGGAAGAAGAGCAGCAGACACAGAACCTCCCGGCAGGCCGGAAGAGGAAAATTTCCCCTTTCGTTCGGGGCCACTCTAGTCGGCACGTATCTATCGTTCGGGCTCCTTTCCCCTTTCGTTCTCTGGCTACCACAAGGCCCCTCTAGACGGCGGGTATCTATCGTTCGGACTCATTCATTGTAGCGTGTGGCGCCCGGGAGCCAGGAGCGCGACGAAAAAGTTGTGGCGGAAACGATTCGCAGTTTCTTCTTAACAGATTCACGGACTAACGGAGTTGGAAAGGGGCCTTGGAGGTCTTCTAGTCCAACCCCTACAATTTCTGGAGGCATCTCGGGCGCAGAAGCCCCCGAAGCATTTCTCCCCCTCCTGGAAAGCGGAGAAGGGCGTGCGTAGAGGCTGGTGGGTGCCCCCCTCGCATCGCCTTGGGGCAGGAGACCCAGTGGGAAGCCAGGATGGAGAACACCCTCGTCCCAGAGGCTCCACCCGATCTCTGCAGCCACGTGGCCGAGGGGCCCCGGGAGATTTGCAGCCGCCTGCACCGCCTGTGCCATCAGTGGCTTCGGCCGGAAAAAAGCAGCAAAGACGAGATGCTGGACCTGGTGGTGCTGGACTATCTGCTGGCCCTGCTGCCCCAGGAGATGGCGAACTGGGTGAGGGAGTGCGGAGCCGAGAGCTGTTCCCAGGCGGTGGCCCTGGCCGAAGGCTTCTTGCTCAGCCAAGCCCAGAGGGAAGAGCCCGGAAAGGGGCAGGTGAGGAATGGGGCGGGGTGTCTCTCTCCCTGGGAGCTGAGGATGGAGAGGGGAGGGGAGGATCAAAGATCCATCCGTGTATCAATAAAGGAGAATATTGGTGGCTCCTGGGTGACGTGGGGATGGGGGTAATCCGTGTATCAATAAAGGAGAATATCGGTAGCTCCTGGGTGATGTGGGGATGGGGGTAATCCTTGGTGCCTCTGAGCGTGTGGTTCCCAGTTCGGGCCTGAGCCTGGTGGCGAGGCCAATGAAGGACGCCAGACACAAGGTGCAGATTTTGATTTCCTTTTTATTGGGGTGCTCCAAGGAAAAGGGGTCCTGGCCCAAATGCCAAGAGCAAAGGATTAAGAAAGCTTTAGACATTTTCCCTAAAGCAGAAGGTGGGATAATAAGAAATATAATCTGATAAACATTTTAGGAATGATCTAACATAAGAGATCCCCAACTGGTGGTCCGCGGACCACTGGTGGCCCGTGAGAAAATGTTTGCATTTTTGCATTTCTTATATTGCACTAAAAAATCAGGTATCTTCAAACTACAGCCTCTGGGCCGGATATGGCCCATGGAAAGCAATGAATCTGGCCGAGTGTGAACACGAGGCCATGCTGCCCATATTACCCTGCCCACCTGCTGGACCCCCACACTTGGGCCGAGCGCAAACCTTGAGATGCGAACCACACGAACTGGAAAGTCGGGGAGGGAAATCCGCCCTGGACTCAGTACGCTCAGCCCAACGGAGTGGTGGTGGGGAGGCTCAGCTGCCTTTCGAGCCTGCCTCTTGGCTTCTACGAGGCCTCCTCGCCTTGAGGAGCTCACTAAAGCAGTGTGGGAAACTTCTCCCTAGCTTTGCCGTGCATTGCAGCTAAATCGGTCCCATATTCCAGAGCTTCAATAGTCCCAGGATTTGATCATCCCGAAGCAGCTGCCAGTAGTTGGGCCAGTCCTGTGACTACTACAGCTCTGGAATATGGGACCCACTTTCCCACCACCGTCAGTCTGCCCCTCTTCATTTTCCTTCACTCCGACGGACCAAGCTTGAGAGAAGGAACACAAAAGAGTTTCCTGGAAGGCTTTGTGCCTGAACCAAGGGCTTTCTCTTGGGCCTCCTGCTTGGAGGCCGAGAGAAAGTGTCTCGTCCGGACACAGTGCCCCAGGGTCAAGCTAGCACCGATGTCCCGCTGCATCCATCCAGCAGGAAAACAAGAAAGGGGAGGCGGAGAGAAGTAGTCCAGCTGCCAAGGTACACCAGAGTGGGAGGCCAGCGGACCCGAGAGTTTCTTCCCCGTCTTCTGAGGAACATGGGACTTCTCACGACCGGGTCCTGAGATCTCTTGCAGTTTGTTCTGCTACTGGAGGATGGGCTGCAGCAGTCCCACCTTGGCCCATGCCAGCTCCCTTGAGTTGCCCATGCCAGAATCTCCCCCTTTGGGGTCTTTTTGAGTGGGTTGGAGGGGGGGGGAGAAATTCCAACTTGGGGTCTGCTTCAGCCTCCTGGTGCGGGGCTTTGGGCGAAGGTTGGAAGGAAACGCTGCCGATGGCGAAGAGCCGGAGGGCCTTGGTCCAGTGGGACTGCATCATGGCCTGGAACTGGCTGACCATCTCAGCCCGCTGAGCCTCCAGGCGCCGGTACCTGGCCTTGCACTCCCGCAGGTCTTCCCTCTGCTTGGAAAGCCTATGCTCGTTGTCCTCAGTGAAGGGCTTCTGCTGAGCCTCCTTCTCAGTCAGATCCAATTTGAACTGAGCCAGCTGTTTTGCCGACTCTTTCTCGTGGTGGCTGTTTAGTTCCAACAACTGCTTCCTGTTGGGGCCCTAAGGAGCCCAGGCAGGCAGGCGAGGAGAGACCAGCGAGGCACGCCTCGATGTGAGTGACATCGAGTTGGCCATTTTTACCCAGCCAGTCATTGGGCAGATCAAACTATAGTCCAGCCCCCAACAGTCTGGGGACTGTGAATTGGCCCCCTGTTTAAAAAGTTTAAGGACCCCTGCGCTAAATTCACAAACTGCCCTAGTGAGGGGGAAACAAGAGGTGCAGCGTGACATCAGGGTAGTCTTAAGATGAGGCAGCCATTGTTGAGCTGCACGCTTCAATATTGTTTTGACCATTACAACAGTCACCCTGCTCTGAGGATACCAATTCTCATCCAGTTGTTTTATTTCTCAGGTGCTCTTTTTAGGTAAGTTTGACCTTAACTGTATTTTCTTTGACTGCAATACTTAATGGCATCAAATAATTTGATTTTGACAACTATCATTTCTTGTTTGATTCTAGATTCAAATGGTTCCCATGATGAGTGAAACGCAAAGGAATATTTTGCATTTCTTTAGTAATACAAAAGATAACATTACTAACGACGATAGTAACAACAATATGTATACTTCATTTAACCATGAGCTGATCAGTGAATTGGAGCCTCCACAGTCCTCGTCAGTCACCATTAGGAAGAACATTCAAACTGGAGTCGGAAAGAAGAAAAAACTCAAAGTATCAAGAAAATATCATTTGGATTATTTGAAATTTGGATTTATTCAAGAACCTGGTAGTGAGCTGGATCCACGGCCACTTTGTATTGTGTGTTCTAAGATTTTATCCAATGAAGGCATGAAACCTTCGAAACTCAGAAGACACTTGCAATCAAAACATCCGGATTTAGCTTACAAATCACTTGAATATTTTCAAAGAATGCATGAAAATATGCCAAAGCAAGTAACGGCTCCATCAAAAATGACTGTTGAAGATAAGTCCTTATTAAAGGCATCTTACCTGACCGCACTTCAGATCGCAAAAAATAAGAAGCCGTATACGATTGGAGAAGAATTAATTAAGCCTTGCATGTTACAAGCCTGTGAAGAGGTTTTGGGAAAGCAGGCTGTTCAGGAACTGAATGCGATTCCTATGTCCGCTAACACCATCAGGCGCAGAATTGAAGACATGGCGGAAGATATTGAAAACCAGGTTATAAAAATGGTAAAAAATTCCCCGTTTTATGCAATTCAACTTGATGAATCAACAGACATAAGTAACAAGGCACTTCTCCTTTGTTTCGTGAGGATTGAGTGTGAAGGAGAATTACAGGAAGAACTACTTTGCTCGCTCAACTTGCCGGGCAGAACAACTAGCTCTGAGATTTTTGAAGCACTGAGCAGTTATTTCCTGGAACATGGAATTGAATGGAAAAAATGTATTGGGATATGTACAGACGGTGCCGCAAACATGACTGGACATCTTTCAGGAATTGTTGCCAAGGTGAAAAATGTTGGTCACCCAGACATTTTGTCTACACACTGCATTATACATCGTGAGCAACTTGTGACAAAAGAAATGTCCCCAGGACTACACGAAGTATTATCAGATATTATTAAAATTGTACATGAAATTCGACACAAAGCGCTCAATTCTCGAATGTTTGAGGCACTTTGTGAAGAAATGGGTTCTGAGTATACTCACCTCCTTCTTCACACTGAGGTGAGATGGCTGTCCAGGGGCAAAATACTAACCCGACTGTTTGCTCTTCGTGAAGAAGTCAAATTGTTTTTCTATCAACAAAATAATCCAAAATTTCAGGAACTGTTGTCTGACGATGAGTGGGTAGCCAAGCTTGCATACCTGGCAGATATTTTTGCGCTGTTACATGAACTAAACATATCTTTGCAAGGACAACTTGAGGTATTCGCACTGCGAGGTAAAATGGATGCTTTTCAAAGGAAAATATTACTGTGGCAAACACGGTTGGCTGAAGACGATCTGCAGATGTTTTCAAATTTTGCTGAATATATGAGAGAGAAGGATGTTAACCGGCAGGTGATAACCATTGTTCAACAGCACCTACAATCACTCACAGAATCTTTTGGTCGCTACTACCCAAAGAATGAAGATCCCAGACATGGCAATATGTGGATAATAGATCCATTTGCAGCAAACATTGAAGATAGCAATTTAAGTCTGCGTGAAAAAGAAAACCTCATTGATCTATCATGCGACGGCCATCTCAAAATTAAATTCCACTCATCCATCTCAAGTCCTCATTTCTGGCTCTCTGTAAAAAGTGAATACCCATTGCTGAGTGAAAAAGCAATGAAAATTTTGATCCAATTTTCAACAACATATTTGTGCGAAAAGACATTTTCATCAGTCACAGCAATTAAAACTCGGTACCGTTCTCGGCTTGAAATAAAAACGACTCTTCGTCTTGCAGTAACGTCATTGGAGCCAAAAATCCATAAACTTATTTCAAACAAGCAGAAACAAATATCACACTAAAAATGTGTAATACTTAAATAAGCTTCAATTGTTCTGTTATAATTACGCTAACTTTAATAATTTTGTTACAATTAAACAACCTGTAAAGATTTTATGACTAAATAGGCGTTTATAATTTTGTTATATTAAATAGGTGCATTTCATATTAATAAAATGAAAGTTCTCTGATCATTATTTTACAAATGTAATTATCCTTTTTTAAAAAAAATCATATTGGTGATTTGTGGGATATCAAATTATGAATTTGGTGGTCCCTAAGGTCCAAAAGGTTGGAACCTGTGATCTAACAATTGGGTCTATTGGTCTAATGAATGCTCCAGGAGTTATCTAATATACACTTTATTTGTTCCAGGCCATCCCTATTCCTAACTTTTAGCTGAGCTATGCAGGATGTCTAACTCTTTGTTACTGTTATCAGTCCTTTAACCACCTAGAATTGCTACAAGTGTTACTTGTGCATTGTCAGGGCTCCGGTAGTTACCCCCATTTAAATCATGAGTTTCCAGCATTTTAACAAAAAGAGATGACCTAGGCTAGAAAGGGACAAAACTCTTCGTCCCAGAATCCCTACGTACTGTAGTCCTTCAGGGAAGCCACGATGCCAAACCGGCGGGCCACTTCGGGTTCTTAAAAAAGATTTATTAGGTGTAGACATGCCGGTGCTGCCTGGGTGTAGCCGACTGAGACACATCATTCATTGTCACCCTTGACCCTGGTTTTCCCCCACCCCCTGGCTGTATCGTAATTCATATTCTCCAATGGGACACATCCATAGCCAAGAGTCATCAATCATGTTCTCTAGTTACAATTTTGCGCGGCAGAAACTTCGGTCGCCTAGAAACTCCATAAAAACATTTATGGAATGCAGTTTCATTTTTGCAAGCTGCTGCACTGCTCCTCCCTCCCTTTCTGCTGGCAACTCTAAAAGACCAGAAACATATTTTATGAGTTGACATATGCATATATTTTGTGAACGAGCATTCTTTGTTCTTGCCAGAGAGACTCCACAATTACAGGGTTTCCGGCCTTCTTTTGAGTGTATGCCTTAACCTTGCTTTTGAGTGTATGCCTTAACATGAGGTAAAAAACATGAGCTTGCTTGTTTTCTTGCAGAGGTTTCATTACCAAATTAGGTTACACCAGGATGTAAGGAGTGCGGTGTCAGCTGTGCCTCCATTCAATATCCAAGAAAGAAAACCTTAGATTCCATTTAATATAGGGAAAAGTACTTTTACTGGATATGAAGTGATAGCAACAAAAAGAAAGCAAGAACTGAGGCAAAAGGCGTGGAAATTACATATTGAAAGTTATCCCAAGTCCCCACCCCCAACAGTTCAAACTGGACATCCAATCTGAGGTGTGTATAATGTCATGTGGGTTACATCTTCAGATGGCGTCTCACACATCTGGTATGCCAAGACGGTTGGCTTTGGCCTAGAAAAGATAAGTGGCTGCATTTGTGCAGAAAGCAGGAAAGCATCCCATCTATTACAGTTCACACAACTTCAACTTCCATCCCCCAAGGAGCCCAATTATCCCTCCCTCGTTTCCACGGCAGCCGGCAAGGGTCAAGCAGTTAAAGATGTCAGGAAGAATTCTTGGAGGCTAAAAGAGAAGATAGTAAAATAGCAGGAAAATAAACATTCTAGATACAGTTATATATATACAAAAGTACATTAAGGCTGGTCAGGATATTTAGAACGAAAAGCGTGTACAAGTTTAGGGGCCCTGACAGCACGGTCATTTACCCATTCCAACTGAGAAGGATGAAAATTTGTTTCCAAGCAACTAAATATTGAAGTCTTCCTCTCTATTTCCTGGAATCCAGAATTTCCTTAATTTTAAAATATTGTTCAATCAGAAGAGGAACTGGTGGGGCGGCCTGGTCAGGTCACAAATGGGAAAGTATGTTCAGGTTTCAGCAAACTAACATGACCTGGCTCTTCACCGGAGGATCCACACAGGAGAGAGGCCATTTGAATGCATGGAATGTGGACTGCACTTGATTAGCAAGGGGAAACTGAATCGCCACCAAAAGATCCACACAGGGGAGAGACCATATAAATGCCTCAAGTGTGGGAAGATCTTTACGCGGAAAGCACATCTTAATCGTCATGAAAGTATCCACACAGGGGAGAATGTCATGGAGCCCAGTTCAGAGGAGGAAGAAGAGGAGGAGGAGGAGGAGGAACTGGGACCGTCCAACAGGGATGGCGATGTCATAATAACAGATAATAACAGACAGTATGTGTTGGAAGAGACCTTGTAGGTCATCTAGTCGAACCCCCTGCCCAAGCGGGAGGCCCTACACCATTTCTGACAGATGGGAGTCCAATCTCTTCTTGAAAGTCTCAAGTGATGAAACTCCCACAACTTCCGAGGGCAAGCTGTTCCATTGGTTAATTGTTCTGTCAGAAAGTTTCTCCTTATTTCCAGGTTGAATCTCTTGTTCAGTTTCCATCCATTATTCCTTGTCTGGCCTTTGGGTGCTTTAGAAAATAGCTTGGCCCCTTCCTTCCTGTGGCAGCCCCTCAAATATTGGAAGACTGCTATCATGTCTCCCCTGGTCCTTCTCTTCACTAGACTAGCCATGCCCAGTTCCTGTAACCGTTCTTCATATGTTTAGTCTCCAGTCCCCTAATCATCCTGGTTGCTCTTCTCTGTACTTTTTCTAGAGCCTCAACATCTTTTTTATAATGTGGTGACCAAAACTGGATGCAGTACTCTAGCTGTAATCTTACTAAGGCAGTGATGGCTAACCTTTTTGGACTCCTGTGCCAAAAATGGCACATGCGCTTGTGCACGCGTGCTCGCGTGCTAGTACCCAGAAGGTAATGCGTGCGGCTCTCCCATGCCCTTTGTGCATGCGCGTACAATCCCCTCCGCTCCTTTACCTGCACTGTGCCTCCCAGCTGATTTTCGGCCCATTTGAGGCCTTTTTCGGCCTGCCAGAGGCTTGAGGGAAGCCTTTGCACGATGAAAGATAGGCCCATTTTGTCACTTCCTGTATTTCCGGAAAAAGGTCTCAAATGGGTGGAAAATCGGCTGGGAGGCGCGCACATGCACAGTGAGGAAAGTTTGCCTGGGGCTCATGTGCCCGCACAAATAGCTCTGCGTGCCATTGTGAGGTGGGGGATACGAAAAGACCACCACAAGGTGGATACGAAAAACCAC
Organism: Pseudonaja textilis; assembly: GCF_049901715.1. Classification (NCBI taxonomy): domain Eukaryota; kingdom Metazoa; phylum Chordata; class Lepidosauria; order Squamata; family Elapidae; genus Pseudonaja; species Pseudonaja textilis. Next base: position 1,613,173 of record NC_141991.1, read on the forward strand.
CACGTGTTTGCAAAGACGGGTTCCCTCAGGCATTGAAGGAACCCAGAGCAAAATTCAAACAACACTTTTATACCCTAACTGTCCGCCCCCTCGTACGAGGGCTTGGCTCACATTCTTCCTGTTTTTAAATTGACACATATACATTTTGGAGGTTTCTAGGCATTCCCTTATCTAGCAAAAGCAGCTACACAGTTTCTGGCACGTATGCATTCTATCAATACCCCCCATTGTTCTACCCACATCCTGTTATCTCTCTTTTGTGGTCAAGCTGGAACACTCCCTTACTTGGTAGAGCTACTGAGTTTTGAGACACTTACTCCCTTATAACAAGCAGGATATTTCAAAATGGCTTTTGTCCTACGCACACCATGGTACTATGACTTTATAGAGTGTGTCTCCCTTAGCATGTTTGGAGAGGCCAGGGGCTTAGGATGATGCTGTCCCAGTCCCCAGTAGGGGGGTTGCCTGCCTGCACAGACACAGCGGAGTATCCAGCTGCTGACAGGCAGTGATGCTGATAGGCAGCGGATCTCTGAGGAGGAACAGCCGGCTCCTCCATTTTATCCAAGGGCAAGGAGAGCAGAGCCTCGGCAAGCCCAGAGAAAGGCTGCAAGGCTGTTATGGCCCGCCAGCTGTCAGCAGAGCTGTCAGCAGAATCAGACGATGAGGGGGTGGAGGGGTGGAGGGGAACAACAGTTCGTCCTTCTGAAGATTTTGCTCATTGTGTATCATGCCACAGAGACTGCCAGAACTTAATTTGCAGCCTTTCAGCTGGGCGCTCATGCAAGGAACTGATAAGGTCTGTGTCAGGATTCCAGCAATCGCCCTAATTAAATCATGATTCTCGAGCCAAACTTCAAAAAAAACTTCAAAGGATTTATTAGAGGCAATCTACTGGCACTGCCCTGGATGAAGCCAACTCTGGCATACATAATTTAGTCACCTGTGACCCTGTTTCCCCCTTTCCCCCTTGCGTGTCTCATAAACCAGATTCTACAATTGAGCCCATTCACAGGCTGGGTGTCATCATTCATGTTTTCCAATTAAATATATTCGCAGCCAAAAACTCTGGTATTTTAGTTACAATCTTTTAAAGATAAGAGTTGGAATGTACTTTCAACTTTCCAACTGCTGCACTGCTCTTCCAATTTTCTTCCTCCGCGCCCCCCTTTTTTATGGCAACTACTAAAACAGACATAGGAATGTTTTATGAGTTGACAGTCTGTTGCTGTCATTAACTCCTTGAAGGATGATTGCCTGGACTTTTCAGTGGCTGAAGGCAATTAATTCACAAGAGGTAAATAAAGAAGGGTTTTTCGTGACAAGGAGTCTTGTTTCTGGCTTCTGCTAAGGCTACTTAGGAGGAGGTCACCCCAACCCTCCTCACAACGAACCCCTGAGATGGAGTAACTTAAAGGGAAGCCGTGGGGAGTTAGTAGTCTTTGCCAGGAACAGTAGGTTGCTTTGGCTTACACTCCCTCCAGCTTCGACTCATGCCTGTTGCTGTTTTGCGTTGCCTTGCTTTGGAGATTGCTCTTGACTTTTGTCTTGGACCTTGCCCTTGTTTTGTGGGCTGCTTTGGGCCTTTGCTTCTCTTGCAACCACTTCTTGCCTTGGACCTTTTCTTTGCCTGGAGGACGGCCATTGTCTTGTATTCTTGACTTGTGGACTGGACTTGAAACCCTGGACCTTTCCCCTGAGAGCGTGTTCCCACTCTCGGGACTTCCGTTGTCCTCTAGGGTTTGTTGTCTGGGGGACTGTGGCTGCCTTCAGAGTAGTGTGAAGATGGAGCCTTACCGGTTGTTGGAGGACCCTTGGTTGAGATAAAGGACTCTCTAGAGCAGGGGTCTCCAACCTTGGCAACTTTAAGATTTGTGGACTTCAACTCCCAGAATTCCTCAGCCAGCAAAGTCTTCAAGTTGCCAAGGTTGGAGACCCCTGCTCTAGAATATGGGTGTCAAACTCATCGTGTTGCCGTCATGTGACGTTTTTCCCCATTTGCAGAGATGGGGTGAGTGGGTGGGTGGCCTGTGCGTGACGCATCCAGCCTGCAGGCCGCCAGTTTTGACACCCTTGCTGTAGAGCAGAGCAACTTTAAGATTTATGGGCTTCAACCCCCAGAACTCATAGCTGGCTGAGGAATTCTGGGAGTTGAAGTCCACAAGTTGCCAAGTGTGGGGACCATTGCTCTAGAGGCCTGCCTTGCCTTGATCACTTGGGTCATAACAGAGAGATTGTGTAAACGAGTGGAACGTGGTTCAGAAAGGAGACTCCCCTTAATTGTCATCAAAGGAGCCACCCAGGGCATAAAAGAGGACCTGACCTGAGGTGCTCACATTGCAGCCCTGGTCAAAAGGGCCCAGCAGAGATTATACTATCCGAGACTTCTCAGAAAACAACAACTGAATGAAAAACTACTGGTGACCTTCTACCGCTGCACCATGGAGACTATCTTAACTTACTGCATCTGTGTACGGTTTGCCAATTGCACAGTGCAGATAGGACAGCACTCCAAACATCATAGCCCAGGGGATGGGTTTGGCTGCCCTCTCCCCTCTTTGGAACAGCTTTATAGCTCCCGCTGCCTTAAGAAAGTTCAAAACTTTCTCAAAGATCCGTCTCATCCTGGGCACCCTTTTTTTGAACTAATACCATCTGGCAGACGGTACAGGACAGTTAAAAACAAGGACAAATAGGCTGAAAAACAGCTTCTATCCCAGGGCAGTAACTATTGAATTCTACTGTATAGTGCAATATTAATGTAATATCAGGGGGTTTCAATTCAATGTATAGAATGTAAAGGATATGTGTTTGTGTTCATTTTCATAGCCCTAATGTACACTGAAGATGGTGTTTGATTTCATTGTACAAGGTGGAATGACAATAAACTAAACTAAACTAAACCAGGAGTCCCCAAGCCTTGGACCATGTAAGTGCCTGGCAATCATATGAAGCTTCGTGTGATGACCCGGGGCATGGCACAAAAGCAACAAAGTCACAAAAATAGGTAAAGTCTCTTTAATACCTCCAACTTGGCCCCCTATGTCCAGTTATCCCCGGCTGGAGATCAAACTCTTCCAAAAACAGTCTACAAAGGGAAGAAATGCAGTCTGAACTCAAAGTACAGATAAAGTAGAAATTTAAAAAACCAACACAAAACACGCTGAAGTAAGTAACATGACAGGCCAGGATAATAAATAGACTCCCAAAAGATAACAAAGCATGCACAGGGAGGATGCCAAAACCCAGATAAGCCTAGATAAAGATAATGCACCCTTTGCTTCCAGCAAGGTGCTATGTGCAAACGTCCTTCTTATATCCTATCCTCCCAGCTGCAACTAATGAAAGGGATCAGGGCCTTTTTCTCTCCCATAAGCCATGTTGCTCCCTTCTCCGTTCCTCCTTGCATGCCCTAGGATGAAGAGGGGATGGCCCTGGGTCTTCCTCTGAATGCCCAGCCGGATTGTGCCCTTCCCCCGTTTCTTCCACAGCCACCGGAGCCACCCTCCCACTCCCTGTCAGCTGCTCAATCTCCCCCTCAGAATCAGACTCCAACAAGGGCATGACACTTTGTTTGCATATTGCAGGGGATTTGGTTGTGTGTGCAAAATCCACACCCCGCCCCTCACACTGCCGGTCTGTAGCAGAGGTGATATTCAGTAGGTTCTGGCCAGTTCTGGAGAACCGGTAGTAGAAATTTTGAGTAGTTCGGAGAACTGGCAAATACCACCTCTGACTGGCCTTCTGTCCTTTTGCAAAAGCTTTTGATGCGGAGAAGCCTGAAGAGGGCTGAGACATCCAGAGGCTTCTTGTCATGAGTGGAGCTGCACACATGGACACACACATACACACCAATCCGCAAAGGTTGGGGACTGATGGTCTAAGTCTCTTCTATGGATGAATTACTTTAAAAAAAAGATGGACTCCACACTCTAAAGAAGATACAACCATAGAGAAGTGGCCACTCACTGATTAAGGCAACAGAGAGGCCACCAAACTGGCCTGAAGAACCCTGGAGACTTTTTACTCCCTTACTTAGCAGGGTGGCCTAGAAGTGGAGCTCTCACCTCACAATCAGGAGACTGAGTTTGATCCTAGGTACAGGCAGTTCTTTCTCAACTGGGCACGATGAGAATTTATCTGCTGAACAAAACTCCGCATTGGTGCCAGGAAGGGCATCCAGCCAAGAAACATTCTATTCGCTCCATTCTGTTGCCCAGACTCTACCCAGCAAGGGATTATGGGGTCATTAAAAGAAGATGATGACTTAGTAATAATAATAGAATTCTTTTATTGGCGAAGTGTGATTGGACACACAAGGAATTTGTCTTGGTGCAAATGCTCTCAGTGTACGTAAAAGATACATTCATCAAGAGTCAAGAATCGTAAGGTACAACATTTAATAACGGTCATAGGGTACAATAAGCAGTCAAATCATACTAGGAAATCAAACTAGTCCATATAGATCGTAAGGATACAAGCAACAAAGTTACAGTCATACAGTCACAAGAGGGAGGGGATGGGTGATAAGGAGTGATGGGAAGATCAATAGTAGTGCAGACTTAGGAAATAGTTGAACAGTGTTGAGGGAATTATTAGTTTAGCAGAGTGATGGCATTCAGGGAAAAAAACTCATCTTGTGTCTAGTTGTTCTGGTGTGCAGTGCTCTATAGTGTCGTTTTGAGGGAAGGAGTTGAAACAGTTTATGTCCGGGATGTGAGGGGTCTGTAAATATTTTCACAGCCCTCTTTTTGACTCGTGCAGTATACAGGTCCTCAGTTGAAGGCAGGTGGGTAGTAATTGCTTTTTCTGCAGTCCTAATTACTCTCTGAAGTCTGTGTTTGCCTTGTTGGGTTGCAGAACCAGAGTTATAGAGGTGCAGATGACAGACTCAATAACTCCTTTGTAGAACTAAATCAGCAGCTCCTTGGGCAGTTTGAGCTTTCTGAGTTGGCGCAGAAAGAACATTCTTTGTTGTGCTTTTTTTGATAGGTACATTAAATGGGTACGTTGACTTGAGGGCAGGTCTGTCTTAGTTTTAGTCATTTCCTGCACCTTCCATCAAGTCTCTCCTACCTACCTACCTACCTACCTACCTACCTACCTACATACCTACCTACCTACCTACATACATACCTACATAACTACATACCTACCTACCTACCTACCTACATACATACATGCATACATACCTACCTACCTAACCTACATACATATATACATGCATGCATACCTACATACATACCTACCTACCCACATACCTCCTACCTACCTACCTACCTACTACATACCTACCTACACACATACCTACCTACCTACATACACACAAACATACCTACCTACATGCATGCATACATACCTACATACATACCTACATACATACCTACATACACACAAACATACCTACCTACATACATGCATACATACCTACATACACATACATGGATACATGCATACATACATACATACATACACACACACAAGCAAACACGAACCCTCTCTGCCCACCTTCTCTTTCCCACCACCCTCCACACACAATCAAAATGCGAACCCTGACCAGTTTTCTAACGTCCTTGGGCAGGAAAGGAGCATGCGCACAAGACCGTTGTGGGTACTCGCCCAGCGAAGAATGCGGCGGAGGGGTGTTTCCCTGGAAAAAAAAAACTCTGTAGCCCAGCGGTAGGAAACGAGAGCCCCCTGGAAGCGTTTTGCCCCTCTAGGAAGGAGCACTCGTTGATCGAGGCTCTCCAAGCCAAGTGTTCGAGGGGAAAGCGCGGCGGGGCGATTTTTCGCTGCTCTTCCCAGGCGCCGAAGGTCTGAAGCAGCCGAGCCCCGTTTGCTCCCCTCCTGGAAACCGGGCAGTCGGGGCGGAGGGGTCTGGTTAGGCCACCTCGGAGTGCCTTGGCCTTGTTTTGTCTCCCCTCGAGCAGAAAACCCATTCAGGCACAGAGGTCTCCCAGGGATCATGGAGGGCGCCTTCTTCAGCCCAGAGATCCACCGCCGGCGCTTCCGTGGGCTCGATCGCTGCCGCCAGGAGGCCGAGGGGCCCCGGGAGCTTTGCAGCCGCCTGCACCGGCTGTGCCGTCAGTGGCTGCGGCCGGAGAGGAGCAGCAAAGGGGAGATGCTGGACCTGGTGGTGCTGGAGCAGCTGCTGGCCCTGCTGCCCCCGGAGATGGCCAGCTGGGTGAGGGAGTGCGGAGCCGAGAGCTGTTCCCAGGCTGTGGCCCTGGCCGAAGGCTTCCTGCTCAGCCAAGCCCAGAGGGAAGAGCCCGGAAAGGGGCAGGTGAGGAAGGGGGAGGGGTCGTCTCATCCTAGCAACTACTGGGGCGGGGGGCGAAGAATCAGGGATCTTTCACAATGCCTGCAATGCACCGCTAATAAGACTGGCAGATTGAAAGCTGTCAATCTTGAGCCAGGATCAGGTCAGGATCAAACTGCAGAACTGCTTGCAAGTCGGCCGTCAGCAGGAGAATTAGCCTGCTGGCTGCCAGTATTTGGAGAATTAATGTCTTCTTTGAATCTTATTGTTTCTTGAAATGCTTCTTTCCTCTTTGGAGACAAAACTTAGAATTCTACCCTTATTTCAACCACCCACACTCTGAATTTGAGGATGTGGTCACAATTTCTTCTCCAACATCTCTTTTTCTTTCCTCTGGTGCAGGAGTTAATTGGGACACTTTTTCCAGTGTCAGCTGATGATATTCAAATTATTAATTCCCAATCACTCCTATATTTCTGACTTTATTACCTAAAATGTTAGGTTGTAACCTGACATTTCACAGAATATTGTTTTCTAATGTTAATGAAACAGAGTGTTAGGTTGGGGAAATACAGGTACAGAGGCAAAAAAGTAAGGCAAGCAAGCTAATATGGTTATGGTTCTCTGAAATGGATCGTAAACCAGGTTCTTCTGTCAGGTGCAGGAGCCATTCACTGGGGAGATCTCCACAGAGCTTCAGGAAAGAGAAGCTCCATCCGGCCCTTCTCAGGACCTGCTTTTTGGGAGGATCCAACTCGGGCCTCCTTGCCAGGTAAGTGCAGGTTTCTTCTGAGAGCGGTGGAATACAAACTCCATCAGTTCATAAGCTGCATTTACCATCAAATGCTGAATCTGTATGCATTTGAACTCAGTGTCCCTGCTAGAATGTCCTGCTGAATCACACTCAGTGTTCAAGGTTGTTCTAGAGTTGCAAACAAGAAAAAATTTGTAGGCTTCATTGTATTAGACAATTTGAAAATTAGAAATTATTAGAAAAATGTGTTTGGTGGAAAGAGTTTAATACTTTTCAGAAGAATGCTGAAAACTAGTTGGAAATGAAGCCCATGAAATCAAACAATAGGAGTAAGATTAAAAACTGCATATGGACTTAAGCATGAATCCCATGAGGATAAAAGCCCTAAGTAAATGCTAAATGGCTGCAGCAGTAAGATTGTTAGCTAAGTGACTTGAGATTTCTAGGCTCATTTCCAACATTTTGAAATAGGCTAGAAAAATTTCTAGCTGATGAGTTATTCTGGCCCAATGGGAAACTCTGCAGTGGTGATTGTGTTACCTTTCTACAGCCTGGGTGCACCTAAACCACGATTTGTGGAGCTATAGCTTCCCAGACTACGTGGAGATGCAGGCATAAATCTGTTTATGGCAAGAAAATGTCCGTTTAGTTCTTTGTGAACCTCTTCCCATTTTGTGCAGTAAGAGACGAAACATACAAGTCTTTCCTGGTAATGTCTGCCAAGGAACATTTTCTTTCTCTTATCAGGGATCTGGTCCATTTGAGGAGGTGACTGTGGACTTCACACTGGAGGAGTGGGAGCTGCTAGATTCTGGCCAGAAGACCTTGTGCAGAGAAGTCATGTGGGAAATTTTGAAGAATATGGCTGCTCTAGGTAAGGTCAGGCTTTGCTCTGGCTTCTATTCATTGGTGGGGGTTTTGTTCAGTGGAGAATGACTAGCTCTTTATACTCAGATCCTTAAGGTGATCATCCCTCCTTAAGGCCGTGTCAGAAATACTCACCATAGACACTGAGTATGTCCTAGAATCCTAGACGTTCCATGGCAGTGGCTGAAGAGATTGACCAATCAGCACCGATGTGTTAATATATTTCTCAGCCGAAAAATTCTTTGTATCCCATCAGGATGTCCTAGATCAGTGGTCCCCAGGCAGAACGGAGCACTGGATTGAACCCTGGTGGCGGGGTGGGGGGTGAACGGGCGCTTCGGAGGAGCTGCGCCAACAGGAAAAGCCACCCTGCTGGCTTCTTTGAAGCAGTTTCTTCCTGGGCTGGTGGAGGAGCGAGAGAGCGACTGAGAGAGGAACGAGGCGGGAGGGAACCAAAGCCGCTGAGCCGGAGAGCAGGACAGGCTTTGGTTGCTTCCTCCGTCCCCTTCTTTCATTTGTGTCCTTGATCCCTGATCCCAGCAGCATTCACCGGCGAAGAAAGCCGCCATTTTTATTTTATTTTTATTTTCTTTGCGGCCCGGTGCCAAATGATCCACGGACCGGTACTGGTCAGCGGCCCGGTGGTTAGGGACCCCTGTCCTAGATAACAATTTGCAGCCTTCACAACTTAGCTACATAGCTGGTACCAAATCTAGAACAAATGTTTTTGAGAGGTGGACAACTCCCCACCCCTTATAATTCTAATTGTAAGATAAATATTTTTTTTATTTTTTCCAAGGAGGTGATGGGCTGGAAAATGAGAATAGCAAGCAAGCAAAATTAAAGACAGAGAAGAGTGAAGTTGAGGAAATGATATTTGGCCATGAAGAGGACAGAAGAAGACAAGAGAGAAACCACTCAGAGGATGGAGGGGAGAAGTCGTCCACTTCTGTTGCTGTTGGAATCCCTAGCTTCCTGTCCCAGCAAGACCTGGAAGGAAAGAAAAAGGAAAACTATGGGAAAAAAGAGAAAAATCAATTTGATTTACATGAATGTGGCATAAACCAGACTGAAGAGAAACTGTATGCAATGTATGAAAAATATGTCAGTCATTCCTTCTCTTTTACTTTACGAAAGGAACTATACAGCAAAAGCAAACCACATACCTTTGTAAAATCTGTGAGGAGTTCCAGTCGGAGCGGAGAGACGAAACTGTGCATGGAGTGTGGAAAGAGATTCATTAGCAAGAGTAAACTTATTCTCCACCAAAGGATCCACACTGGAGAGAGACCACACAAATGCACGGTGTGTGGAAAAAGCTTTACCCAGAAAGGCCACCTCAGTTCTCATAACAAGATCCACACAGGGGAGAGGCCATATAAATGCACCGAGTGCGGAAAGAGCTTTTCTGAGAAGAAAGAAGTCACTCGCCACCAAAGGATCCACACAGGGGAAAGACCCTATAAATGCCTGGAGTGTGGAAAGAGCTTCACTCAGAAAGGGCCACTTAATTCTCATGAAAGGATCCACACGGGGGAGAGGCCATATCAATGCATGGAATGTGGAAAGAGATTTATCCAGAAAGGACAACTTAATTGTCACGAAAGAATCCACAGAGGGGAGAGACCGTATAAATGCACGGAATGCGGAAAGGGCTTTACTCGGAAAGGGTATCTCATTGCGCATGAAAGGATCCACACAGGGGAGAGACCTTATAAATGCGTGGAATGTGGAAAGAGCTTTTATGACAAGACAAGTGCTACGCGTCACCAAAGGATCCACGCTGGAGGGAACATATAGATATGCCTTGAGTGTGAAGAAACCTTAATGACTGCAGCACCTTTAGTTGTCGGATGTGTGCAGGCAGGAAAATTAGAAATGCATGGAACGTGGATCAAGCTTGACTGAGTATAGGGTGCCCATCTTTCATAAAAGGATGCACACAGGAAAAACTACACACATCTATAGACTGAGCTTTATTTGTAATAGTCAACATATTGATCATCCAAGGATCCAGACGTGGCAGGCAGCTTATTAATGCACAGAATATACAAAGATGTTTTTCTTGAGCCTGAATCTTACCATCCAAGCAGCCACACACAAGAAAAGGTAACAGGTAAAGGTTCCCCTTGCGCATCCATGCTGGTTGTTTCTGGCTCTAAGGGGTGGTGCTCGTCTCCATTACAAAGCTGAAGAGCCAGCGCTGTCCGAAGACGTCTCCGTGGTCATGTGGCCGGCATAACTAAATGCCGAAGGCGCACGGAACATTGCTACCTTCCCACTAAAGGTGGTCCCTATTTTTCTACTTGTATTTTTACATGCTTTCGAACTGCTAGGTTGGCCGAAGCTGGGACAAGTCACGGGAGCTCACTCCATGACACGGTGCTAGGGATTCGAACCACCAAACTGCTGACCTTTCTGATCGACAAGCTCAGCGTCTTAACCACTAAGCCACCACGTCCCCAAGGAAAGGTATAAGCCCTGAAATGTGGAGAGAACTGAAGATGGATCAGTGGGCTAGTTTTTCATAGGATGACCCACTCAGGAGGGTTAGCATGGGGAGAAAAGAGAACAGGCGAGTTAGTGAAAACGCACTATTGTCTTACTCCTCTTACACTTTCTGCACATATTCTCAGACATGGGGGGCATACGCAGAATCTCTTTGAAAGTTGGTTACCAGCTTTAGTGCTGGGGGTGTGATCACTCCGTGGTTCAGTCCCTAGTCATCTCACAGCTGGACTATCGCAATGCACTCTACATGGGGTACCCGCGAAGAGCATTCAGAGGCTACAGCTGGTGCAAAGTGCAACGGCACGGACAGTTTTTGGGAACCCCCCCAAAATGGCCTCTGTAACACCATTGTGCCACGAGCTACGTTGGTTGCCAGTTTCTTCCAGCTGTAATTTAAGGCCTTGGTGATCATTTTAAAGCCTTCCATAATGTGGGTCCAGGTTACTTTGAGGGACGATCTCACTCCACTGGGATTGACCTGTCCCTCTTGGGCCAGCAGAGGCATGCTGGGAGTCCTGTCAGCTTGATTGGCAGGGCCCAGGAGGCGGGCCTTCTCTGCTGTTAACTCCTGCCCTCCCCTGTGCCCTCCCTCCCCAGGTGTCCTTGACTTTAATCTTTGGTTTTAATTTAATCAGGCTTTCGTGTAGATGTATTTTTATGTCTGTAAGCCATTCAGAATTACCTTATGGTAAGGTGAACAGTGAATGAATGAATGAATGAGAGCAGTGAATGAATGAATGAATGAATGGAAGGAAGGAAGAAAAGGAAGGAAGGAAGGAAGGAAGGAAAAAAAAGAGAAAGACAAAGAAAAAAAGAAACCAGAGAAGTCAGGCTGGATGTGACGAGGCAGCCATGGGAGGTGGAACAAAAAGAAAAGTCACACTGCATAGCTAAAGAAAAGAGAAGTGAGTGGAAGAGGAAATTTTTAATTTTTGTTTGACATCTTCAAGGAATGAAGTTCCTGTAATTTCTTCAGAGGGGATCTGCTTAGGGCTGCTGTGTTAGGTACATGCAAAGGCCTACATACTTCCAAACTGCATGGGTTTTTTTTTTGTAAACCTAATGTACATTGCCCAAACCCTCACATTCCCACTGGTTTTATAGTTTTCCGAATTGTATAAACGAATTTGTTCCATGATTTCATAAATGCATCTCTCCTGGGCTGTTGACAGTAGGAGGAAAAAAAAAACACTAGAGGCTAGTTTGGTCTAGTGATTAAGATACCTGACTAGCAACTTGGGAGACTGAGTTCTGGTCTCAACTTAGCAATGAAAACCAACTGGGTGATTCTGGGCCAGTATCTCTCTGTCAACTCAATTCACAGGGTAGTAGTTGTGGGGAAAATAGAAGGAAAGAGTATTAGATATGTTTGCTACGTTGAGTTATTTATAAACATAGTAAAAGTAGGGTTCAATTGGGTTAGGAATTCAGATTGAAAGAGAAAGGGGATGGCACGAATCTCTAGGGATAATTGATAGCTCAGGTCTGTCATAAGCACCTTTTTTGGAGCTCTCCAATCTTAAAATGATCCTGCATGGCTTTTTCCATGTAATCCCTAGATACTGCCTAAGTAGCCTCTGACTGAGGGGCCCCATTAAATTCAAATTTCACACAGACCAGGTAGTCCTTGACTTATGGCCACAATTAAGTGCCAAATTTATGTTGCTCAGGGAGACAGTTGATAAGAGAGTTTGCCCCATTTCACGACCTTTCTTGACACACTTGTTAGTAACATGGCAGTTGTTAGTAACATGGTTGTTAAGTGAATCTGGCTTCCCCGTTCAGTCACAAAAGGTGGTCACATGACCCTGGGACACTGCAACCATCATAAATATAAATCAATTCGCCAAACCTTTGAATTTTGATCACGTGACCATGGGGATGCTGCAATGGCCGTAGGTGTGAAAAACAATCATAAGCCACTTTCTTCAGTGCTATTGTTAAGTTCGAACAGTCACTAAATGAGTTGTTGTAAGTCGAGGAGTACCTGTGCAGCAACTTTTGTGTTGCCTTCCTGGAATGCAAGGTGAAACAACTGGTAAAATGACTGCAGAAAAGACATTCTGTGCTTGGTTGCTAATTCCCCTAAATTCAGAGAACCGCAAGAAATGTTGGAACTTTTGGTTTGGTTTGGTTTACTTTATTATCATTGCACATCATACAACAAAATTAAATACCATCTTCAGTGTACTATACAGTAGAATTCAACAGAGCTACTGCCCTGGGATAGAAGCTGTTTTTCAGCCTATTTGTCCTTGTTTTTACTGTCCTGTACCGTCTGCCAGATGGTAATAGTTAAAAAAAAAGGGTGCCCAGTATGAGATGGATCTTTGAGAATGTTTTGAACTTTCTTAGGGCAACGGGAGCTATAAAGCTCTTCCAAAGAGAGGAGAGGGCAACCAATGATCTGAGCAATGACGTTAACCTTCTGGAGCACTGTCCTATCTACCACTGTGCAATTGGCAAACCACACACCGGTGCAGTAATTTTTTTTGATTTTCTGTCTGTGCCTTCAAGTCATTGTGGAGTCCATACGATGGCCTGGAGTGTAACCCTGCAGTTTTCTTCGAAAGATTTTGGAAGTGGTTTGCCATTGCCTGCTCCCTAGGACAGAGAAGGTACAATTGGCTCAAAGTCATTATGCTTAAGACAGGACTAGAACTCCCGGTCTCCTGATTCTGGCCCAGTGTCTCCACCATATAGCTCTTCCACTCCAAATTGCCTTTGCTAACCTGCACTCAAAGACCCATGTCACCCTGTGGTCTGCTGCCCTATTGTTGCTCCTGTTGCTGTTGAAATATGCCTGGCCTGCCTGCTGGGCCATAGTGGGGCTGGCTTCGTGTGTGGAAATAAAAGCAGCTTTAACGGGGTAAACTAGAGTGTGCTGAAATGCCCCTTTGTGTCACACTCCTGGGCTAGACAAGGCTGGTTTTCTACTTAAACAGGCTAGAGCAGTGTTTCTTAACCTTGGCAACTTTTAAGAGCTGTTGGATTTCAACTGCCGTGCTGGCTGGGGGAATCCTGGGAACTGAAGTTGCCAAAGTTGAGAAACGCTGGGCTAGAGTGCACCACATGCCCCTTTGCATCAGGGTCCTGGATGTATACGGCTGGGTTCCCTCAGCTTCTACAAATGGCTCCCTGAGACAACAGCTCTTTCCCACTGGATAACAGACAATCAGAGTTGGAAGGGTCCTTGTTGGTCATCTAGTCCAACTCCCTGCCCAAGCAGGAGACCCTACACCATTTCTGCCAAATGGCAGTCCAATCTCTTGAAAGTCTCAAGTGATGGCGCTCCCACAACTTCCAAGGGCAAAGCTGTTCCTTGGTTGATTGTCCTCACTGTCAGAAAGTTTCTCCTTACTTCCAAGTTAAATCTCTCCTTGTTCAGTTTCCATCCATTATTCCTTGTTTGGCCTTTTGGTGCTTTGGAAAATACTTTGACCCTTTCCTCTCTGTAGCAGCCCCTCAAATCTTGGAAGATTGCTATCATGTTTCCCCTGTCCTTCTCTTCACTAGACTAGCCATGCCCAGATCCTGTAATGGTTCTTTGTACGTTTTAGTCTCCTAATCATCCTGGTTGCTCTTCTCTGCACTCTTTCTAGAGTCTCAACATCTTTTTTATAGTGTGATCAAAACTGGATGCAGTACTCTAGGTGTGGTATAAGGCTTTATAAGGCTTTATAGAGTGGTATTAGTACCTCACTTGATCTCGATTGTATCCCTCTGTTAATGCAACTTAGGATTTCATTAGCTTTTTTGGCTGCTGCTGCTGCACACTACTGGCTCATGTTTAGCTGGTTGTCCACTAAGACTGTAACTGTTACAGTCCCTCTCACAGTTACTGCTATTGAACCTGGATTCACCCAATCTATGTGTACTTTTGGTTTTTCTTGCCTAAGTGTAGGACTTTACTTTTCTCTACATTGAATTTCATTTTGTTAGATACAGCTCAGTGTTCTAGTCTATCAAGATCCATCTGGATCTTGAGCCTATCTTTTTGGGTGTTAGCTATTCCTGCTAATTACTATCATCTGCAAATTTGGTAAGTTCCCCTTCTATTCCCTCATCTATGTCGTTAGTGAAGCTATTGAAGAGTACTGGGCCTAAGAGGGAACCTTGTGGCACCCCACTGGGCAAAACCACTTCCTGTATCACAAGATACATGTGCCTTCAATTCTCCATCACTCTCCTTTACAGCACCATTTGGAGCCTAGGAAACGCACCCAGTTTTGCGATGCCTTGGAAGGCCTGGAAATTTTTCCAAAGGCTTTCCACACAGAAACGGGGTTGTGCTTCTTGGAGAGTGAGCGGCTGGGATAATTTGGAGAAGGCTGTGAGCTGCATCTGGAAGAGGGTCTGACACAACCAGCAGCTGCCTTCTAGAAGGCTGGACCTGCCTGATTCAGAGTGGGAGAACATGGCGAAGGTCGGTTGGGTATGGCAGCACTTGTGGAGCACGAGGTGGCTGGGGCTTTGTGCTGGGGCATTGGGGTGCCTGACTGGATTCCTCAGTAGCTGAGGTGCTGACTCCACTCGGACTGAAGTAGAGGGGGCTGGGGGGCAGCCAGTTCAGACTGTTCAAGAGCCAGGTCTCTAATTCAGCCCCGGTGCTGCAGCCATTGCTGCTGCCACCCAGAACTGAGCAGGTTACCCCAAAAGGGCAGGGATAAAGAGGTGGAATTGAAGCACCCCTGCGGTCATAATTTTTTTCGGTTTTCCAGTGCATATTTATGTACAGTGAGAGCATTTGCGCCAAGACAAATTCCTTTGTGCGTCCAATCACACTGGAGCCAATAAAGAATAAAGACTTCTATTCTATCAGCCCCTCCGGCCTCCCACTCTTGCAACGCGCTTCCCAGCGACACCTCGAGAAGAAGTAAGAGCAGCAGCGGAGAGTCCGCTCTAGCAAGGCCTTATCTATCGTTTGCGCCGCGCGCGGGAAATGGTGGCCGGAACGGTTGGCAGTTGGTCTCCTCAGGCGCAGATTAAGCCCCGATTAAACCGAGGCCCGTTTCTTCCCCTCCTGGAAACCGGGAGATTAGGGGACGTCGTGGTGGGGGGCAAATTCCAGTTGCCTTGGGCTTGTTTTGTCTACCCTCGAGCAGAAAACCCCAATGGAGACCCCAAAGTCTCCTGGTACGGGAGCAGCCGAAGTCCCTGCCGCCCTTTGTGAGGAGAAAGGAAGGGGCTCCGGGGGAAAAAGCCGCCCGAAATGCCTCCCCGGGGGAGGTCGTCTCATCCTAGCAACTACTGGGTTGGGGGGCGAAGAATCAGGGATCTTTCACAATGCCTGCAATGCACCGCTAATAGGACTGGCAGATTGAAAGCTGTCAATCTTGAGCCAGGATCAGGTCAGGATCGAACTGCAGAACTGCTTGCAAGTCGGCAGTCAGCAGCAGAATTAGCTTGCTGACTGCCAGTATTTGGAGAATTAAGATTCTTCTTTGAATCTTATTGTTTCTTGAAATGCTTGTTTCTTCTTGGAGATAATTCTGAGAGAAAACTTAGAATTCCACCCTTATTTCAACCACCACACACTCCTAAGGGATATATAAGAGGGTCCTGGATTTGAGGATGTGGTCACAATTTCTTCTCCAACATCTCTTTTTCTTTCCTCTGGTGCAGGAATTAATTGGGGCACTTTTTTCCAGTTCAGCTGATGACATTCGGGGGGGAGGGGGGGGGAATCAGGGATCCATCCACGGACCAATAAAGGAGAATATTTGTTGCAAGAAGTCACGGAGATTAAGAATCTGTCTGGATCTCCTAATATCTGGAGAGCTGATTTCTTATGGAGGCAAATACTTCTGTTTTTCTCTTGGAGGAATTCTGAGAGAGAAAAGAGAAATTCAACCCTATTTCAAACACCCATGCTCCTGAGGGATGCAAGAGAGTCCTGAATTTGAGGAAGTGGCCATAATTTCTTGTCCAGCATTTTTTTTTCTTTCCAGGAACGAAGAGGCACTTTTTCAGCTATTATTCAAAGTACTAAATAACCTGTAGGTTTTTATCAGTCATATCGTAGAATATTGTTTTCTACAGAAGTTTATGAAACAGCAGTATCTCCGTGAACAATTCTTCATTATGGGAGTTTATGTGATTTTCATAGCTGTTCCCCACCGATTATAGTTTGGTCTTCTCTTGCTTATTGCAGCAGGGCTCCTTAAGTCCAATATCTATCTAAAATGACAGGCATCTACGCCAAAATAATATCCATGTATGGTACATTACTTTGATTTGGGTTGCGGAAATATACATGGAGCAGCAAAAGGTAAGGCAAGCAAACTAATTTTGTTATGGTTCGCTCTTCTGTCAGGTGCAGGAGTTCTTTGTGTGGGAGATCTCAGCAGAGCTCCAGGGAAGAGATCGATCCAGCTCTAGTCAGGAGCTGCTTTTCAAGAGGATCCAACTAGGGCCGCTGCACAGGTTTCTTCTGAGAGCAATAGAGTTCCAGCTCCATCCATTCATGAGCTTTTCCCATCAAATAGTAAGTCTATATGCATTTGAACACAGTCTCCTGCCAGAAGGTCATTTTCAGCAGAGATAGATAAGGCAGTTTACAACCCCTCCCCTTATCTTGATGTATATTTAGTAAAACAAAGAGCCAACATGTTAATTCCCCCCACCCCCTTTTTAGAAGGATCTTTTCCAGAGTTTCCCAGGACACGTCTCACTGTGGAATTTTTATGGTCTCTTCATCTCCTGGCTGTCTCTCCCAGAGGTGATAGGTTCTGGCCATCTGGTTTCATCCCTCCATTGATTCATGTGTAGGTTGTACAAATTCGATATAAGATTAAATATATTCAGGTTACATCAAGAAGGATTTTTTTATCAGTCTTCCCCCCCTTTTATTCTTCCATTGAAGAAATGACAGATACACGGATCTGACACCTGTTGAGGCTTGCTTTTATTTTTATCATTTCAACATAAGATTCTAAATTATCAGACCAATTATCAGAATCCTAAATAACATAACATGACAGATAAACCCTTAAGTCAACTCTAAGTGGCTGTATCAGTAATATTCTTGGTCAGGTGACTTGTGAATTAAGGGTCAGTACCAATATTTTGAAATAGGTTAGGAAAGAAATTCCTGGTAGGTGTGTCTTATTTTCTAAGGAATTTGGTCAGCCAGCCAGGTGAGCCTAGGGGATTCTGCTCTCTGAAACATTGCTGAGCAATTCCAGGCCAATGCGATGCTCCGCAATGGCACTTTTATTGCCATCCTACAACCTGGATGCACCTAAGCTATGATTTGTGTAGTTACAATTTCCCAGCCCCAAAGATTTCTGAACATACAGACATAAACCTGTCCTACAAGAAAATGTCCATTTGGTACCTTGTAAATCTCTATTTTGTGTTGCATGCCGTAAGAGAGAAAACTTGCAAATCTTTTGTGGTATTCCCTCCTAAAGAAATTTTTTTCATCTCTGTAAGGTTGTGGCAAAAATGTTCTGTCTGCATAGATCTGGAAAATGTCCTAGATGCTCCATGGAAGTGGTGGTGACCAATTAACACCAAAGCTTTAATATGTTTCTCCACCAAAAATTCATGTATGCCATTAGAGTCTCCTAGGTAATAATTTTTCACTTCTCTGGATCAATTTACTGATACATAGTAGTAACAACATTATTTACGTATATATAGTAGTAATCTTTCACCTTCTAATTTCTACCTCTGTTATCTAACCATTGATAGAAACCTATGTTGAAAAATATTCTGTATCTTCTTTATCCTTAATCTTTAATGTTAACCTATCAATTTCTGCACAATCTAATAGTTTTAAATTATATTTTCCTCAGGGGTTTCCTCATTTTTCCAATGTACAAATACAATTCTTGCTGCTGTCCATACATGTAATGTATGTTCCCTTTACCATATTTTTTCTGGTATTATACCTATTTATGGCTTTAGTATATGTTGCCTTAACATTTTCTCTAACCATGTATGTATTTTTGACCAAAATTTCTTTGCTTTTGGGCATGTCCACCCCATATGGTAATAAGAGCCTGGTATCTGGGTACATTTCCAGCATTTGGCGGACATCTTTGCTAGCCTTGCCGGTGGCAAATGCCACCTGTAAAACATTTTATAGGTTTTCCTTATAGGTAATTGCCACTGTCAATTTAGTTTCTATCTCAAATTTTTGGACATTTATCTAATTCTATAGTATATCCAAAGTTTTTTGCCCATGCTATCATTCTTTATTTCACATTCATGTTCCATTTTATGGTTTAATAGACAGCTATATATTTTCTTTATTAATTTTTCATCCATCTCTAATAGTATCCGATCAAGTGTTGTTAGCTCTTTATAGAAACCATATGTCTTTTCATCTTTCTCATACCTCTTGTGGTATTTGCAGGTGTGGCCACCATGCATCATTTAAAATGTCTTTATATGTTACATTTTTTCCCAAATTTATGACATTTGAATGTATCAGTGCTTCCACTGTGAAAAGTCTGACTGGTATTTCCATATGGTTTTTTTGCTTTGACTTTTTCCCATACTAAGAGTAGAGCATTTCTTATATAATGTTGTTGAAAACATCTATGTATTTTACTCTTTTCATATCACAAAAAAGTATGCCATCTCAATTGAAGATCATGTCCCTCCAGCAATAGTAATCTTCTGTGTCTGAGATTTATCCATTCTTTCACTCAAGTTAGTGCAGCAGCCTGGTAATAAAGCTCCCAATCTGGCAACCCAAAGCCTCCGTTGTTTTTAGATTCTTGCAGCATTTTCAATCTTATTCTTGCTCTTTTTCCTTGCCAAACACATTTCAAAATTATTGCATTTAATTCATCAAAGTATTTTTTCCTCTAGTTTTATAGGGATCTTTTGGAACAAAAAAAGTAACTTCGGCAGAATATTCTTTTTTATAGTTGCTATTCTTCCTACCAATGACAGTTGCAGTTTTTTCCAGTTCCCCAAATGCAATTTAATTTGTTGCCATTAAGCTTGTGTAGTTATCTTCTTTAATTGTTGTACACCTTGCTGTTAGGTAAATTCCCAAATATTTAACTTTCTTAACTACCTGAAGGCCTATCTTCTTTCTCAATTTATTTTTCTGTTTGTAAAGTTTCAACTAATATTTTGGTTTTTTCTTTGTTTATTTTCAGTCCTTCAACTTCTCCATATTCTTCTATTTTTTTCCATTAGCTTGGGACCAGTTTCCAATAGATCTTCTAAAATAAATACCAGGTCATCTGCAAATGCTTGTATTTTTCTCTTTTTATTTCCATACCTTTTATTTCTGAGTCTTGTCTAATACTTTTAGCACTTCCAACATTAACATAAATAGTAGTGGGGACAGCAGACATCCTTGTCGTGCCTTTTTTTAATATTAAAATTCTTTGTCAAGTCCCCATTCACAATCTGTCATGCCCCTGGTGGAGACTGATTCTGAGGGAGAGGAGGAACAGCCAGCAGGGAGTGGAAGTGTGGCTCCGGAGCTTGTGGAGGAGGCTGGGGAAGGACAGAGGCTGGCTGAGCAGTCAGAGGAGGACCCTGCCCTATCCATCCTAGGGCACGCAGGGCGGAGAGGATAAGGGAGAGACGTGGTCTCCTCGGGAGGAGGGGGCCTTGATCCTTTTCATGG
>NC_141991.1:2150541-2154455 GCF_049901715.1 Pseudonaja textilis
GTCAAAACTGAAGCCAGGAGGATAATTCTTGCAACAATTTGGCACCCCAGATGGGACTCCAAACTAACCTAACCAATGGACCAGGCCAGGTAAGATTCCCTTGCTGGCAAGCAGACCCATTGAGTTTGTGAGTGAGTTTTCCTGGACCTTGACCATTTGGGAAAAAGGTTTTAAAGGGGTTTTGAGTGTTGAGCTCAAAGGCTATTTGGAAGGAAGGTGAGTACCTCTAAATTCTAAATTTAGGTATGGGAAATGTATGTATGCCTCCATGTGTGTGAGTGAGAGGGCCCTTCTCATAAACACAACTGGATCTTGCTTCCTCTGTGCATTTCCTAACCGCAGAAAGATCAAGAGTCTGGAGAGCATGGGGGGGTTTGCCAGAGCACAGGACCATTTGTTAGAGAAGGAGAAAGCCAAGCAGGTTATTATTGGAGGGAGGGAACAATTTTTTTTTTTTTTTGCCCAGTGTTATCACAAAAGCAAACCTTAGGATTTCATGTAATTGTGAATTTAGGTAATTAGGAAGTTGTGAAGTAAGAGGAGTGCCACTACTTGCCTGCTGAAGAGGAGCAAGTCCTCTTGGACTTGAACTCTTCCAAATCTGAGAACCTGAGCCAGAAGGGGAGTGCCAGTACTTGTCTGCGGAGGGCAGAAAGTTCTCCCAGACTGTCTTTTTTGGGGATAGTAAGTCCTCACAGATTGTTTTCCCCTCCCCAGTCTGAAAACTGGCCGGAGAGTTCCCTTGGAGGGGAGCGCACATACTTTGTAAAGGGAACCAGAGTCTCTCCCAGACACCTTTTGGTCTGCAAACTGATAGCCTTTCTCATCTGTTGTGTCTCCATTTTGTTGAAAGTGATTTATCTGTTTAGTAACTGCAATACTGATGAGTTATTTTTCTTCCTCCTCAAACCATGCCTGCAAACTATCTATATACACACCCCATCTCTAATCCCTGCTAATCCCATGCGGGAGGGGGCATCCCCCTCAGGCAATTCCCTCACTTGAGTGATAACAGAAAAGAGAACTCCAAACCCTGCAGCCCTGACAGTGACTCACAAATGATGATGCCCAGTTGCCCAGTAAAGCAGGATATGTTGCACTGGTGGTCTCATGAGTAGAAGTCCCAGGGCTCATTGTGTGTAATTTTAAAAACACTAAATAGCCTGGATTGCACACTGGCTAACCTCAATTTGGCCTCACAAACCCTGGAAGCTAAGAGCTAGGGCAGGTTAGTAACCATAACCTTGGAAATGGGCAGCCTGTAATTTAAAGGCAAACCATGGCTGTGAAGAATGAAGGGGCTTGTCCTTACAACCTGACTGTAAGCTCACAAAGTACATCAAATATCTGAAAATTAATTGGCATGAAAAGTTGGATACTGTAAAAAAAAATCAAGAACTTTTCCCAGGCTGCTAGAAATTCATGGTTGAAAGCTTTTGGGAACCACTGAAGGAATCCTTTTCTGTTGCCTCTTTATCAATGCTTCCCCCTTTGCATCAGAAAAATTAAAAGCACCCAGCAAGTCTCCCTGATCTGATCACCTTTTAATCCTTTCTCAAAACATGTGTTTTGGGGAAAAAAAACCCAGGGATTGTAGGAAGTTATCACCCACTCCTCTCCTAGAAAAATGAAATATCGAAGGAAATATTAAAAAGGCAGAATATTTCCCCTAAAAGAGAAGTAGAAACTCAGAAGCAGAAGCTCACCACTGCCTTTGTCAATGGATGGGCCATTAAGACCTGGGCCAGAGTGTTCTACATAACAAAGGCCTCTACCTCTCTCACCACCTGGCCTGGGAAGATTGCATCAGCCAGCACTCAGGTGAAGCCAT
This sequence comes from Pseudonaja textilis, assembly GCF_049901715.1. NCBI lineage: Eukaryota > Metazoa > Chordata > Lepidosauria > Squamata > Elapidae > Pseudonaja > Pseudonaja textilis. Next base: position 2,152,373 of record NC_141991.1, read on the forward strand.
GTGGTCCAGACAAAGCCTACAAAGTTAGCTAAGACCCCCACGCCTGGGAGTCTGCAGCCAATGGGATACATTTCTTACAGAGGAACAGGAAACACTAAACAGCCTCCATGCCTTAGGTAGAGATGGAACAACATAGTTTGAAGCTTTACGTCACTAAATGGTGCACTAGAGATAAGCAACGGCCACAATAGACGACGGTAGAATAGAGTACAGCAAAGTGTTGGTAAAGATTTTAACAGTAAATTCCTAGAAAGGATTTGGAGGAGAGGAGAACAACAGCAGGAGACTTTCCCCTTTCTGGCTCTCCGCTGAGAGGGGGGATGCAGGGAGGGAGGCTCTCCTGGTCTTCCCAGGGTAAAAACAGCTGACTATGCCCAGCGGGATCCACACTGGAGAAAAACCATATCAGCAAATGCAGCAAAAGCTTTGGTCAGAAGAGCTCCCTGGTTGTTCATGGAAGGACCCACACCAGAGAGGTCCCACTCGCCATCCTCAGGCTGGTGCTTTCAGCTTCATGCCAGTGCAAGTAGTGTGTGATCGGAGCTGCCATCACCACCGTCAATCCCCCTCATCAGACCCAGGACCAAGCCCATCCTATAAATGAAGGACAACCACCATCCAGAAACCAGACCATGGCTGCTTCGTCAGCTGTCACACACCCCAACCCCAAAACCAAACAAGCTGACACACGCCAAGAACACAGACCCAGACCCCAAACTCGAAGCCAGACAAGAACCCAGAATGCTACATCACTGCCACCTGCTCAGGATATCACATCAGTAAACTCAGGAAATTACACCACAAGAACTCAAGAAGTTGCAATACAGCGAATGACCCAGGATATCACAGCACAAGACCAAGGATACAACAGTAGTAAATCTCACAAGGTCATCACACAACCCATTACCCAAGCCGTTAGAACACAGGAGGCTAATGGAAAAGAGATCAAAACACAAATGACCCAGGATATTACAATGCAGGACCCAGGATACCACAACAAAAGAACTTGCAAGCCCATCACACAACCTATTATCCAAGCCGTTAAAACATGAGAGGCTAATGGAAAAAAGATCACTACAAAACAAATGACCCAGGAGATTACAGCACAAGATCCAAGATATCTCCACAACAAAACTCACAAGTCCATCACACAGCCCATTATACCAACATCAACTCCATCAACCAATCAAGAGGCAGCAGCACAGCCAACCAGCCCAGCACACCAGCCCCCACCACCAGTATTTATAGAGAGACGGCAGCTCCAATCACACACTGCTTGCGCTGGCATGAAGCCGAAAGTACCAGCCTGAGGATGGCAAGTGGGACCTCACTGAAATGTTGCCAAGATACTTTTAATCTTACATGGGAAAAGACCCGAACACACCTAGACCTACACACACACACACACACACACACATATTCTAAAATATGCTAATGATTATTCAAATGATATGAGGAAAACAGAGAATATGATGACTTGGGTGAAAATCTGGTATTATGTTTAAAAAGTGAATTAGGGTTATAAAAATGCTATAGGTTGAAATTGGTCAAAGGGAAGTAAAAGGGGAAATTAACTTTTTATTTTATTTTATTTCTCTGTGGTATTCATGAAGAGAAAATACAATTGATTATACAAAGGATATGAGAAAATAGAAAATATAATGAACTAGAAGGGACTGTGGGAATGTAAAATATTTATAATGAAAGAATTATAATCAAAAGCAGGGGAAAGAAAATTTATTAGAATTATATAGGTAAATTTTGGAAACAAAGAAAAAATATGAAATGATTATATGAATATCTCAGGAATAGATATAAGATATATTGTAGATGGGGGGATATACCATGTGGATCCTAAATGTATTAATCTTACTTTACTTTTACTTATGTTTTTTTTTCATTGACTGTCTAATTATATATTGGTCTTGAGAAAGTTATAGATGATAACAATACATAAAGTAACATAAAATAGGTGGTAAGCTGAAAATGGAAATAATAGTGGATAAAGAATTGAAAATATATGTGAGGATAAAATGATTTTGGTATTGAATTAATGAATTGAAATATGAAAGGGAAATTTATC
>NC_141991.1:2154555-2169339 GCF_049901715.1 Pseudonaja textilis
AAATATCAAAGAAACACAACACACAGGAGAAGAAGAAAAGGAAATCAGAAAATGGAAAAAAAAAAAAAACCACTGGAAGTTTTTAAGAATAGATTGGACAACCATTTCCTGGCAGGATTTGCTGCTTAAGCAGGGGGTTGGACTAGAAGGCCTCCAAGGTGCCTTCCAACCCTGTTATTCCATTCCATTCCAAATATTTCTTCTACCATATTTTGACCATTGTCCCCTTAGCCTCCATTTTCTAGGCCCTGCTGTATAATTTCCTCTATCTGTGACCTAATGGAGACTTCCCTGCAAGTAAATTTACAGAATTTACACGTGGCATTTAACATTTAGCAGTTGTCATACAATTTCCTCCTTCAGGTAGCAAACTTCGTGCTAGGAGCTCTTGGAGGCAGCCCTGGCCAGCAGGAGTGAAGCTGGCTCCCCTGGAGCTTCTCTCCTGATGGTTTTGCCATGTCCTAAATCCTTGGGAGCCACATTAAATAAGTCATCAAGATTTAGGCGGTAGAGAGGCCTTGATCTCCAAGGAGAGACACCCCCAAGAAAGCTTATTCTTATTCTTTTAGGGCTGAGCACATAGCTAATCTTTTTAAGGTTAGGTAGCATCACATTTCACTACTTCACTTGGCTCAGTTGCAATGGTTGGTTGCTAGAAGTCAAAACATCTTGATAGCAATTAATCCGTGAAAACACCTTGCAGATGCCTTAGGTAGAGACGGGACAGGCGTTTCCTATCCGAAGATGGAAGCCAAGAGGACAAAATCTGTGCCTACAAAGCTGACATTACAATAGGCGGGCTCTGTAGTTGAGTTTAAAGAGTTAAAACCATCAAGTACTGTTTTGCTAGAAAGGATGGGAAGAGGGCGCAGAGGAACTTCCTCTTCCGGAGGACTCATGGGAGGAAGGTGGTAGGCAGAGCGGCTTCTGTGCTCTTCCCAGGATGGAAGCAGCAGCTGGAAGGTGAGTTGAGGGCAGCAGGTGGGAGGAGAGTCCGGGAGCAAGTCGGGCTGTTCGGTTCCCTCCACGGCCTGGAAGCAGAGAAGCAACTGGGCTGAAGCGTGTCAGCTGCTGCTGCTGCTGCAGGTTCCTTCCCTCCCCAAATTTAAGCCCACCGGTGGCTGCAATTTTCCTTCTGGTGAGAAGATTTTAAAAACCTCTTTTAAGTTCAGGCTGTTTCTCCATCACTAGAGGAGTGTTGCAGAGGAACGTCGTTGGAAGGATCCCTGGAGGTCATCTATTCCAACCCCCCGATCGAGCAGGAGACCCAAGATCATTTCAGAGAAATGGCTGTCCAGTCTCTGTTTCAAAGCCTCCAGTGATGGAGCACCCACAACTTCTGAAGGGAAACAGTTCCCACTGGTTTGTTCTGGGTGTCAGGAAATTTTTTCTTAGTTCTAGGTTGCTTCTCTCCTTCGTTAGTTTCCATCCATTTGTCCTGCCTTTGGGTGCTTTGGAGAATAGGTTGACCCCCTCTTCTTTGTGGCAACCCCTCAATTATTGGAACACCGCTATCATGTCTCCCCTGATCCTTCTCTTTACTAGACTAGCCAAGCCCAGTTCCTGCCACCGTTCTTACTTATTTCAGCCTCCAGCCCCCTAATCCTCCTTGCTGCTCTTCTGTGGGCTCTTTATGGAGTCTCAACATCTTTTTAATTCTTGGTGACCAAAACTGGTTGCAGTACTCCAAGTGTGGCCTTACCAAAGCATTATAAATTGGTACTAGCACTTCACTTGATCTTGACTGTATCCCTCTGTTAATAGAGCCTAAGATTGCATTGGCTTTTTTGGCCACTGCAACACTCTGCTAACTCACATTTAAATGATTATCCCCTGGGATTCAATGTTCCCTCTCATAGATACTGCCATGTTCCACCTATTCTGTACCTGTACATTTGGTTTCTCTTGCTTAAGTGTAAAACGTTGGGTTTTTTTTCTCCATTGAGTTTCATTGTATTAAATAGGGCCCAGTGTTCAAGTCTGCTGAGATTCTTCTGTATCTTAACCCTATCTTCTGGGGTGTTGGATGTTCCTGCCAGCTTAGATATTGAAGAGTACTGGGCCTCAGATAGACCCTTGTGATACCCCACTGATTACTTCTCTCCATGTTGTTGTGATACCATGAAGGACTATTAGTTGAGTATATGGTTTGTCAGCCTGTTACAAATTCATTTGTTGGTGATGCTGTCAATTCCACATTTTTCTGGCTTACCAAGAAGTAGGTTGGGGTCTACATTGTCAATTGCCTTGCTAAAGTCTAAATCCAAAGCATTTCCCTCATCTACTACTTTAGTCACTTTATCAAAGAATAAAGATTGGTTTTGCATGATCTGTTTTTAACAAACCTGTGCTGGCTACTAGTTATGATTTTATTTGTTCATAAATCTGTTTTTCCCCCCAGTATCTTCCAAGGTTGTTAGGTTGATGTTAGGCTGATTGGTCTGTAGTTCCCTGGGTCTATTTCCCCCTTTTTTTGAAGATGGGAACCACATCAATTCTTTTCCAATCATCTGGTGGTTCCCCAGTTCTCTAAGACTTTTTAAAGATATGATACAATGGTTATGAGATAACATCTACCTGCTCTTTCAAAACTCTGGGGTAAAATCCCTCAGGTCCCAGTGATTTATATCCATCAAGGTCAGACAAGTATTCTCTTACCATTTTTTTGTTTATTTTAATTTTTTTTTCTAGGGCTGTCATATCATATATATATATGTATATGACAGTGTCCGCTTTGGAAACTTTATTCAACGCTGCCACGTAGCTTGAGAAAGTGGGAGGAGGTGATTTTAATTGAGTTGCTCTTAGTAGACAAAATAGAATTCTTTTGTTAGTTCAAGGTCATAGAGTGTGCTTTATCAGGTGTGTCGATCCTAAATTTTTTATCTTGCCATGTAATCAAGATATCTTCCGGGAGCAGCCATATGAACATCACATTATATTTATTCTGTTCCCTGATCCTTCTATGTATCTGTCTTATTGTATGAATCTCTCTTCCTTTATATGTCATTGGTTTGTCCCTTGTTTTCTGATACACTTCTTCTCTTATTGTCTTTCTTGTGAATCTTATGTGTACCTCTCTCGGCAATCTCTGTTTCCTTGCATAATTTGTGTGTATCCTGTACACTTAATCTATATCTCTTTGTAACTCTTGCTTTGTTTTCTGTAATTTGTCTGTTAACAATTCTATCATAATTTTGGGTAGATCTTCCTCCTTTTCTTCAATTATGTTCTGGAATCTTAGGAAAAAACGCAGCCTTTTCCATTTCAAGAAAGACAATTGATTCTTCCAGCTTCCTGTTGGCTAAGGTGAGCTTTTGTTCCATTGTCTTCCTTTTCTTCTTTGTTCCGCTTTTGCCTCTGCCATTTGTATTCTCTGTTCATTCTTGGCAATTGCTTCTTGAATGTTTCCTATTTTATCATCCATTCTTCTAATATCTCCTTTCATTTCACCCATCTCATTTTTGATCTCCTCATGATTTCTTGCTATTGATTCTTGTGTTTCATCATACCCTCCTGTATCAAGAAAAGAATTGCTTGCATACTTTGTAAATTCATTACTGGGTTTGTTTTCTCCGCACTCAACATGCTCTCTATTATGCGTTGGTTAGATGGAGATGTTGTTGTGGATGAAGGGTTTAATAAGGTTTTCTTTCCCATTTTAGCAATTGTTGTGGTACTTGTCATCTTTACTACCTGTACAGTGTTTTTCTAGAATAACATACACTACTTTATACCCATTGTTTTCCTCTATTTTCTTTTACAGTAATTCCCAATGTATTGTCCTCTACCAATAATAATTAATCCAGTCTAGTTTTGTATGGCCTAATATCTAATAATGTCTAGTAATATAATCACATATATAACAATTCCTCTATCAATTAATAATTCTCCATAAATATATAAATACTAAATAATGAATAATGAAATATTAATATTATAAATATATCTAACTTTAACAATACTTATATTACTTATAATTCTATAATCACCTCTGATCACTTCTGTTATTTGATTAATTCGCTCCTTGACAATTAATGTTATTTTTATATTCCAATCTTCTCTAATATATTCTACTACATAATACCATAATCACACATATATTTCTACTATATAACAATGCCAATATTATAATCTTTTTATTGAGGATATTACATCAGATTTTAACTTAGTCCATTGGTCTTCTCTTAGTCTTCTTCTTTCGCCACATGATGGCGCCTTTACTATTCCCAACGTGGCTTCTCACAATTTTTCAAAAAACTCAACGCAGTTCAGTTCCATTCCGTTATTTTTAGTAAAAGTTAAAAGTTAAAGTCTGTCACTGATTCAAGTTCCAATTCAATCCATACATCTATAAAAATCCATTACCTGTTCATCAATCTCAATCTGGAGCTCTTCTATCTTTCCTATCCTATTTTCACAGTCTCTCCTTGGCTATCATTTACTGTCAGATGCTCCCCTTCCTTCTCGCTGCATCTCCTGGAGCAGATTTCTTGCCCTGCTTCCAATATCTTTCTACTTTTTCAAATTTAAAATCTACTGTTTTGCCACCAGCTATTTCTGGATCACAATTTTTTTCACTGTCTCTGAAGCGTTGCCTTTAAAATGGAAAAATATTTAAAAATTGAAAAAAAGAAATTTAAATTAAAAATGATATTTAAGGGTTAAAAAAAAGACTTAAAATTGGAACCAGGAATTTAAAAATTGAAAAAAAGAAATTGAAAAAATTGAAAAGGAATTTTTCTTAAGGAATATGGAGTATTTCTTAAGTATTTTTTTTTTGCATAATTTTTTTATTTTTCCAATATAAAAACATCTCTTTGGTGAACGATGTGGTTCCAGGTTTTTACATTTTTATACAAACATAACAGTTACATATTCTTTCATATTCAATTTCATATATAACATTACATATCTCATTTTCTGTAATTGTTCTCCTATATTCAATTCATATTGTAGCTTATGTCAATTTTCTTTAAATTTTCTCATAATTTCTTTATACAATATCTAAAATTCGTAGTTCTTATTCTGTATTCATTAACTTTTATACTTTTATCTGTCACATTTGCAATTTCATCGCATACTCTTATTTTATTATTCAATAAGTTTCATCTTAATTCTAACAATTCCAAAGTTTTCCTCCTTTAATACCAATTTGAGTGTACCACCTTTTTATTGTATATCACTCAATTTACTCCCCTTTTAGTTCATAATAATTAATCACTTTTCAAATTATCACTTTCTAGGTTTATGATAATAATCTCCTAATTACTATATATCACACATACATTTTATGCCAGATTCCACATTGTATTCTTTCCCTTGGTTACATTCTAAATCATTTATTATTTCAATTGCATTTTAGTATTCAATTAATTGTAAAGACTGATATTAACCTTTTTATTATAATTCTCATAGTATTAACTATATTCTTAATTCTATTAGCTATAATTAATGGTTTTCTCAAATCTTATATAATTTATTTTAGTAATAGTCTTTAACAGATAGTCAAATTTAAAAACGAAAACAACAGTCAATCTTTCCATTTTACAAATCTATATTTTTATACACCATTACCCATTACCTTGCAGAACCCCCTTCACTATTCCTTCTCTATCCATTATCTCTAAGTCTCCTAACCATATAATTTCTTTTCATTTTTATTTGCTTTCTATACCCCTTTCTTTTCTAGTCTTTTCTCTTATTTCCCTTTCCCTTTATTTTTTCCCTCCATTTCTTACTCCAGTTTTTATCCCCCTTCCTCTCTTAAGCTTTTCCCTGTAATTCCCTTTTCTGCTGTTTCCTGTCTGTTTGTTTGACTTTCCAAACCATTCCCTCTTTAAACATCCCCTCAAACCTCCAGATTTTAATTTTCAACCTTTTTCTTGTTTTATTGTTTGTTATTCCATTTGATTGTTAAAGCTGGCTTCTTCTTTGATCAGCTCCTCCCCTCTGTCCTTTTTTGTTCTCCAACATCACCATTTTTAGTTCTTTTGAAGCAATACTGCACTGTTCCACTCTTTCGTATATTATTTCCTCTGTCCTTCTTAAATCCAATTTTATTCCAAGCAAAGTTCTATCTTTTTTGTGCACTACATTTAATTTTTATTTATGTCTTTTTTCAGTATTTAAATCAAATTGAATTAACCAGTAGTTTATTTCAACCAGCTTCTAGCAATCAATTTCTGTTAATTCCCTTTTAAGTTGTTTCTAAGATCACCAATTAATCCAATGTCCATAAGGTTTTATTTTTAAATTTCTTCGCTTAAATTCTTAATTTTTTCAAAAGTCACCAATTAATCCCAGGTTTCAGCCTTCTTTCTTCTTCTTTTATGATATTCTGGTTTCACTTTTCAGGGTTTCTGTTATATTATAACCAAGTCCTCTTATTTTGTATCAAAGTTGAATTTTAAAAGAACCAAACACTTTTTAGAGAGCCACTAAATTTTTTCCTTTACTATTAGATGGTGCTTTCTGTTATGTCCAAGTCCACCCATTCTTTTCACTTTCTTTTCTCTATTTAGGGTTTTTAAGTTTCAATAATCCAATTAAATCCAATTATGAATTATTTTTTCTTTTGACACATTCAAGTTCAGCTTTTAATTATGCCTGTTTAGTGCCAAAGTCATTTATCTATTCAATTTAAGTAAGTATTTTTCTTCTGGCTTCCTCTTTCTATTTTGAAGTTCAAAGCCACTTTCATTTGTATCCGATTTTTCTTTTCACACACTCTGGTCACCACTTTTAAAGTCTTTGTTAGTGTTTGGGGATAAACCCCCAAGCAGAGTATGCAGCAGCAGTCAAGCCAGGCAGCCAAATGAGAGAGGCTGGGCCCAAGAGTATACACACACTGGAGACAAAAACACTGTTTGTAGTTTTAAATAGTTGTTTAATTCATACAGAGTTTAAGCAGTGTCAATCAGTCCATATGTCATTATCCAATATATCCACCCAGTAACCTAGTCCATTAACTAGTCAGTACAATGTCTTTATCTGCTTGTTGAAATATCTTTTTCTTCCGATACCTTTCTCTCGAAGACAACGCTGAGTATGCACAGGATATCAGCTTACCAAGTAAACAGTCCTTTTGTTCAGTAGAAACGGTATCCAGTACAGTAGCCAACAAGCAATAACAAGCAGACGTCTCAAACAGTAGTAAACAGCAGGCAGCAGATAGCAGAGAGACCAGACCAGGAACCAGCGACCAGAAACCAGTAACCAGGAACCAGCAACCAGAGACCAGCGACCAGAAACCAGACCAGGAAGTGTTACGTTTATCTCACTGCCTCTTATTGCTGCTTGCAACCGCACCCTTAATTATCTAATTACATTGCAGTTTGGTGCTTAAAGCTACAAACACTTAAACCTAGGTTTACATATTTATTCACCCAAACCTAGTTGGTGTATCCATATACCCAACAGTCTTTCTTAAAAATTTCTTTAGAGCTTAATTCCGGGGGGACCTTTGTATCCATATGTTGCACCTAATTTGCCCGGTCTCCACATTGTCCGCTGCTTCACTGCTCCTGTACAATTTTTGTCCCGGATAGCCTTCTGTTTTCAGGGTTGCCATGTTGACCATCGCTACAGCCTGTCTTCAGAGGGAGTTATACCTAGCCAGGGAGGGGAGATGTGGCTCCCCTCAATCTGATAGGTGGTTTCCTCTTCTTTCCCACCCCTTTAAGGTGGTTCTGGCTCCATTTGGAGTCCTCCAACAGGAGAGCACAGATCGAAGCAGCGAATGATCATGGACTTCGATCCATCCATAATGGAAATGCCACTGGAAGTTGATTTCTTAAGTAATATTGAATTTTAATATGTCATGGTCACTCTTGCCAAACGTTCTGGCAACTTCAACTGCCTCTATCATTTCTTTTCTGCCAGTAAGAATTAGGGCCAGGATAGTTTTTCCTCTAGTTCCCTCCTCTAGTTTTTGGATGACAAAGTTGTCAGTTAAGCTGGTTAGGAATCTGTTCAAACTACTTGCTGCAGAGTTTGTCCCCCAGTTAATATCAGGGTAGTGCAAGTCTCCTATTACATCTTGATTTTGCCCTCTTGATATAGTTTGTAATCCATGCATGTATTGAAAATGACAGGTGGATACAATTAACAAGTTTTTTTTCCTTTCACGTTTTTTGCCAATAAGTATGGTATTTCCTGTCCCATCCATGTATTAACCAAGTGTGATTGTGCTCAATCCAGCACTTTCTAAAAAATAGCTGTTGAGGACCTATTGGCATCTTTGGTTGCGCAGGTAGTCCTCACTTACCTCTTCTTCCCTGAGCCTTCAAAGTTACTATCGCACAGTAGAAGCAGACATGCACCTGATCCATAAAATTTGTGATAAATCCACAAAATTTGGTGTTGTCATGTGACATCGTGCTTAATGATTGAGCTGCTTAATGCCACAAATATCAGTTCCAATTGTGGTTAAGTGAGGATTACTTCAGTGGGAATGTCTCCAGAGTACTTGTGGACAGTGTTTTCTGCTCTTATTTGCATTTGAGGAGTTCCATGGACAAAAGTAATGCTTCAAATCTTGCAGAAACTTTCGGCATCATTTCATCAGTTAAAGCCCCCACATGTCTCAGTTTAGCTCAGGAGGTTTGAATGTAATTATTCCGGGATATTTTATCAGACTTGGAAGACATAGATTTTCACATGAATACGTGTGTAGGTAGGTATATCTGTATTTCTCTCTGTAGTGATATGTCTGCAATTATTTAATTATCCCCAGCACTTCAAGTTATAATTGATGATAGTCCTTTGTGTTGCTAAGAATTTGTGATTGACCCGGTTATGATATGTACAGAATAACCCTTGAGTAACAAGGATATGCACATGGAAACATTTATGAGAGTAGTTATGAATAATTATTCAGCCACACACAGCTACAGACCAAGTCAATTAAACAACTGAATTTGATTAAATGCATATTTGAACATGGATCTCAATCGTCTTCCATGTGTCGAATGAATCGTAAATAAGGTAAGTAAGAGATTATTCTAGTATTTTTCATTGTAATATTTCCTTTTTTCACATCGTCTCTAAACATGTTATAAACAATCTTACATTTTTCTTTGAATGTCACAGACAAAGAATATGTCAATAAGAGCACTCAGGACAACTGCAAATAACAAGCAATGTTGAAAAGGAAAATGAATCAAGCCAGAAATCAAAATATTTTCCGTTTCCTTCAGAAAACCACAGAATTCTCCTTCTCCTCTTCCTCTGGAAGTTGTTAGACAAATGACAGAAAATTAAAAAAGATTTCAAGCCAGAATAAGCAGATTATTCACAACTCAAGGATATAGTACATGAAATGTCAAGGGCGATTATTTTTCATTCAGCATATCTGGAAGCCATTTGGAGGAAAAGGTGAATAGTAAAGCCATGTGGAACAGACAGTAATATAGGCCTCTCCCTGTGAAGAAGAAAATGGCTTGAATGAAATCACGACGAAACAAGGCGTTGTCACAATTCCAGTCTGGTGATACATCAGTGAATTGACTCCTGGGAGAAACTGCATTGGTGTAGATAGTGGGAAAAACTTCATTAGAAATTTTCATCTCATGAGACACCAGAGAACTCACAGAGAAGAGAAACCCTTTGAATGTCCTGATCATAGGAAAGTCAAAATTCTAGTCTGATGATATAACCAGAAGACTCTTATTGGAGAGAAATGCTTTGAATGTCCTGATTGTGGGAAAACTTTCAGTTGTAATTCCAACTTGGTGATACATCAGAGGAATCAAAATCAAAACCTTTCAATGTCCCGACTGTGGGAGAAGCTCCAGTCACAATTCCAGCCTGGTAATACATCAGACAATGCAGGACAAACCCTATAAGTGTTGAGATTGTGGGAAAGGTATTACAAATTCTCACCTCTTGAGATACAAGAGCACGCACACAGGAGAGAAACCATTTGAATGTGCTATCTATGTGGAAACTTTCAATCAGAATTACAACATGATGATACTCCAGAGGACTCACACAGGAGAAAAACCCTGTGAATGTCCTGACTGAGAAAAGTTTTATACAAAATTCCCACCTGGTGATACACCAAAGGACTCATACAGAAGAGAAACCCTTTGAATGTCCAATTTGTCGGAAAAGTTTCAATAATAATTCGAGCCTGGGGAAACACCAGTGGACTCACACAGGAGTGAAAGCCTTTGAATGTCCTGACTGTGGGAAAAATTTCAGACAGAATTCCCACCTGATGATACATCAGAGGACTCATACAGGAGAGAAACTGTTTGAATGTCCTGTCTGTGGAAAAGGGTTTAGTAACAATTCCCACCTCATGAGACACCAGAAGACTCACACAGGAGAGAATCGTTTTGAATGTTCTGACTGGAAAAATTTTAGTCAGAATTTCCATGTCATGAAGCATAAGAGGACTCACACAGGAGAAAAGTGTTTTGAATGTCCTGACTGTGGGAAAAGTGTTAGTGATAATTCCAGCCTGGTGAAACACCAGAGGACTCGCACATGAGAGAAACCCTTTGAATCTCCTATCTGTGGGAAAAGTTTTAGTGATAATTCCACCCTGGGGATACACCAGACGACTCACACAGGAGAGAAGCCAGGGGTGGGATTCAAATTTTTTAACAACTGGTTCTGTGGGCGTGTCTTGGTGGTCATGTGACTGGGTAGATGTGGCTTGGTAGTCATGTTATTGGGTGAGTGTTGCCAACTCAATATCATTCACATTGAGGCATGCATCTCCTCGCCTGGCGCCTCATGGCTGTGGGGATGCTGCAACAGTCGTAAGTGTGAAAAATGGTCATAAGTCACTTCTTTCAGTGCCGTTTTAACTTTGAATGGTAACTCCACTCAAGCAAAGTACCAGCAAATGAGGGAAAAAAACTCCAGAGAAATTTCTGAGACAGGAAGTCTAGTCCTGCTAAGAATGTAATAAGGGTTAACGGAGGTAGTTTCTGTAAGCAACACCAGAATGTTTCCTTCCTGCCTTCCTTACAGGATTAGGCCAGTAATTTCTTCTAACAACTGGTACTCCAAACTGCTTAGAATGTTAACAACAGGTTCTAGCAAATAAATGCGAACTAGTAGAATCCCACCCCTGAGAGAAGCCCTTTGAATGTCCTATTTGTGGGGAAAGTTTTAGTAATAATTCCCACCTGGTGATTCACCAGAGAACTCACACAGGAGAGAAACCCTCTGTAGGCGACTTTTTTGTTCTCAGCCTCCCCCCACCTTCCTGACTGTAGGAAATGTTTCAGCCAGAATACCTACCTAGTGATACGTCAGAGTATTGAATTGACACCGTGGAGAAATCTTTGAACTGTCCAGTCTGTAGTCATTATTTAAAGCATAAAACATCCCTTATTGCACACAAATAAATATTGCAAACAAATATAAGGAAAAGTAGATGAATTTAGAGAATGCTTGAATTTCATTTTTGATCTCCCATTGAATGTGTAGGTGGTAAATTGATAGCTTGAATTCTGTTTGAAAATGGAAGCATTTGTTCAACCAAATGTAGTAAATCTTGAAAATAAATTAACATAAAGATACTTTGAATGTGGAAGAAAAAGAAAGTGTGTGCAAAATTAAACAAGAACTACAGAAACAGTGTGGATTTATTGTGGGTGGCCACATATGCAGATGCAATCAAGATATGAGAAAGATGTTAAGATATATGGCTTCTATAAAGAGCAAAAAACATTTTATCAAATACTATTAGCGGTGGATGAAAAGTTAATCAAGAAATTATATAATTATTATTGTGGAATTTTTACTTGTGGAAGCGGCTGCTATTTTGCCACACTGTACACACTGATAATGCAAAAGAGGGACAAACCTCTCTGTTTTGCTACCTTAACATCAGGAAAAAAATGCAATAGAAAATGTCTCATTTTTCAAAATGCATTATGTTAGAATTATTAGAAGCATTTTCTCAGCCTTCTAGGGGCACTGGAGGAGTTGTGCAGTAACTGAGAGGAATCTTGGAATCTTAGTGGACAACCAGCTGGGTGGGGGAGCGAGGAGAAAGGAGGAAAAGGGAAAAATTAAAAAAAGTTTGAATTTTAAGGGGGGGATGCAAAGAAAAAGTAAAAATAATTAATAATTATAAATACCATAAAATAAAAATACCTTAATTTTATTGGATCATTTTATTTTTTTTTTTATTAAATTTAAAAAATGGAGAGGGAGATAAAAGAGAGGGAAGGAGGAAGGGCGTGGGGGGTTTGAGGGAAGAATTAAAAATGTGAGGGGGGGGGGGGGGGGGGGTTGGGTAGTATAGTGGGGGGGAGGAGGAGAGGGGGTGGGGGGGGTGGAGTTGACGCAAAAAGGAAGGTATTTTTTTTTTTTAAATTGGGGGGGGGGGGGGGAAAAAAAAAAGGATGGAAACTGAACCAGGAGAGATTTAACCTGGAAATAAGGAGAAACTTTCTGACAGTGAGCACAATCAACCAACGGAGGTGAAGAAGACTGTCGCGGTCTTCAAACACCTTTTCTGGTGCCAGGAGCGATCCCCCAGGGATACATGAACCCCGGAGAGGTTCGTGTCAACGTGGAGAAGCTCGAGCGGTAGAGTGGGGAAGGCAATTCCCCGACAGCAAAGAGGAAAGCTCCCGAGCCCGGCGCGGAAGAGTAAGTTGTCATTCTATGGCGGCTTCAAGTCCGGTCTGCCACTTAGGTGAATAAGCAAAGCAGTGACAGCCTACGAGGTTGAGAGTAACAGGAATTGAAAAACTGCTATATAATTTGGAATCTTTGAAGACTGAAGATAGCAGAATGATAGAAGAATGATAGCGGCGTAAAATCTTCTTTCCCGGTTATGATCAGCACTTTTAGAAGTCGGACAGAAAAGTGGCCAGAAAAGCATCTGGGAAAAATGAAAGGGCTATAAGGGAGAGCGGAAAAGCTTAAGCACAAGAGTGAAAGTGCAGATTTCAGCCTGTGAAAGAGAAGCTCCGGGGAAAGAGGAAGATTGTTAAAACCAGGAGATCGGAGGTCTGGAATTTGTGAGGGGCTTCATCTGACTTTCAGGTCCTTTCTTTTTGACATTACACAAAGTAAATCCCTCAAAGAGAATAATTACGATAAACTACTACAACAAATTAAGAAAGACCTAGAATCCTGGAATAAGCTGCAGCTTTCCCTACTGGGCAGGATTGCCACGATCAAAATGAACATTCTACCAAAATTTCTTTATTTATTCCAGACAATTCCAATTAAATTACCAAAAAATTTTTTTGAAGATATAAATAGGTTAACACTTAAATTTATTTGGCAAGGGAAAAAGGCTGGGATCAATATTAAGGCCTTACAAGACGCAAAAAGTAGAGGGGGGCTAGCGCTCCCAAATTGGGAATTATATTATTTGGCAGCCATCTTATTATGGATAAAAGACTGGGTAAATTTACTTAATAAAAGAACCTTAGCTTTAGAAGGGCATGATCTTCAGAGAGGGTGGCACGCATTTCTATGGGAAGTGGGGAAAACTAGACAGTCGTACTTTCATAGACACCTTATTAGAGATTCATTATTAACCAACTGGAAAAAAATATGCAAAAAACACTATTTAAAAATTCCGATTTGGCTTTCAACAATGGAGGCAATGGTACATCCCAACAATTTGGATATAACGAAAATAATTAAATATAAAGATTTATTAGACCCTCTAGGAAAATTAAGAACCCGACAGGATTTACAGGAACAGGGATTTAAAATCGACCAGTGGTTATACATACAAATCCATAGCAGATACAAACAAGATATCAAAGATTTTGGAATCTATAGCAAATTACAATATTTAGATAAAATCTTATTAGGATCAAATAAAAAGAATATTTCTAAATTTTATAAATACTTATTGGAGGTAGAATTAGAGCAAGAGATAGTGAAAGGGAACATGATAGCGTGGAGCAGGAATATTGGAAGAAGCATTACATTAACAGAATGGGGAAAGATCTGGAATAGAAACATCAAGATTACGAAATCAGCGGCGTACAAAGAAAATATGTATAAAATGTTATATAGAAGGCACTTACCCCCTTCAAGGCTGGCGAAGATGAACCCTAACATGAGCTCAAGGTGTTGGAAATGTAAAAGCACTGAAGGAACTTTTTTCCACACGTGGTGGTCTTGTAAAACTACCCAAAAATTTTGGCAAAAAATCAGAAAATGGTTGGAGGAGATAACTAAAGAACAAATAGACTATACACCAGAGTTCTTCCTGTTAGGGATCTCTGATAGATATCTATCCAAGAAGACAAAATATGTAATAATCCATATTCTAACTGCGGCTAAATTAGCGTTTGCGCAATCTTGGAAATCACCTCATACACCTACAGAGCAAATGGTTATTCAGAAAATATGTGAGTGTGCTGAAATGGATAAACTAACTATAGCTCTAAAAAACAAAGAGTCCTCAACATTTTACAACAACTGGGACTCTTGGTATAATTGGCTTATACAGAGACAAATTGTGTAAATGATATAGAGTAACTTAAACATAATGGAAAAGAAGAGTAGATCAGATATGATGAAGAGAAATGATCCTTACAGACTGTCACAAAAAGATATCGTTTGCTTTTAAATGTACTTTTTTACTCTATTCCCCCCCCACCCTTCCTCATTCTCCTCCTGTATTCTTTCTTTCTCCCCCAACCGGCCCCTGTCCGGTTTGTTAGGCCAGGTGTTTTCTTTCTTTCACTTTAGCCATTTTTTCTATTCTGTAAATGTACTGTTGATACGTTTTTAAACTGTAAATTCAATAAAATTTATTTAAAAAAAAAAAAGTTGTGGGAG
>NC_141991.1:2169439-2201258 GCF_049901715.1 Pseudonaja textilis
ACCAGTTGGAGTATTCATATACCCAACAGGCGCTTTGCTGTAGCGCGTGATTGAGGGTGGCCTTATAGTCACCGCAGATTCTTATGGAGCCATCGGGTTTGATGGGGGTGACTATGGGCGTTTCCCAGTGGGCATGGTCGATTGGCTCTAAAATCCTTTGTGCTGACGAGCTTGTCTAGTTGCTCGTCGATTTTCGGCTTGAGCGCGAATGGCACTCGCCGTGGTTTGAGGCGGATCGGGCGATGTTAGGGTTAAGGTTGAAGGAGATAGGGGCCCTCGGCACTTGCTTCTAGAGAGTCGTCGAAGACCTCCTGGAAGTTCTTCACGAGCGCCGCTCCCAGTCAGCCTCGTCTGTGTGGTGGATGCCCGTCACCTCTATTCCCAGCGGGAGAACCATTGCAGGCCGAGCAAGCTGGGGCGGTCTTTGTCCACGACTGTGAGTGGCAATACCGGTGTGGTTTTTGAAGGTGACTTTGAAATGTCCAATGCCGGCCACAGGGATGCGGTTTCCCTGGTAGTCCTTCAGGATTAGTTTCTGGTCGTCTAGCTCGCTATGCGGCGGATGGTTGGTACTAGGCGCTTGATTGTGCGCCAAGATACCATGGAGAGGTAGGACCCGGGTCCACTTCCATCTCGCAGGGCTGGTCCTCGATGCTCACCTCCACGTGTAACTTTCGGGCGTCCATGGTCGATGAGTGGCCGATGACTACCGCCTGGTGGGTTTCTTCGCGTGCCGCTGTGCTTCGCTGAGTCGTCTGCTGCGGCCGTCGCGCTCCACCGGCTCTCGGTTTGGCGGTCTCGGTGCCTGGGGGTGCTGTCTCGCCGTTGGGGGCTGTTGCCTTGTCGCTATGCGGGCTGTAGTTTTTCTTGTTCTGGCACACCTTGGCGATGTGCCCCCGCTTCTCGCAATGCCGGCAGATGGCGTCGAGGAAACGGCATTCGGAACGGGGGTGATCACCGCCGCAGCCAGCGCAATGGAATCCCGACTTACGTCCCCTTCGGTCCCGCCGGTCGCGCTCAGCCTGTAGCCAATGGATCTCCTCTTCCTCATCCTCGGTGTCGGATTGGGGGTCGATGTTGCCATGATGTGTGGTTGTTTCTCGGCGGCTGGCTTCTCCGGGCTTCGCTGGTGTTGGAGTCGCTTTGTTGTTTGGCGGCCACTCGGTTGTGTTCGCTTGCCGCATCCGAGCTGCTGATTGGCAGGTGGCCTCGGCTGCGGTTGCCTCGGCGAGGGCGTCGGCGAGGGAGATGTCGCCCTTGGCCATCAGCTGGCTCTGCAGCACGGGGTCTCTGAGTCCGAGGACGACTCGGTCACGTAGCGCCTCGTCCAGGTCGGCAAACCCACATAGACCTCCTAGGTTCCTTAGCTGGGCCACGAAGTCGCCTATGGTTTCGCTCTCGCGCTGATCTTGCTGGTAGAAATCGTGCCTATGGATGAGTATGGGCACGGCAGGGGCATAATGGCGGCGCAAGATGGGCCCAGTCCATTTCTTTTACGTCGGCGGGCTTGGCCAACGCCTTGGCCATCTTGAATACCGCGGGGCCACAGTGCGTTAGGAACACGGCCCGTTTCCTCTGCCCGTTGGCGTCTTTGAGATTGCTGCATTCCAGGAACGTCTGGAAGCGATCGGTGTACGATTCCCAGTCCTCGGTGGCTGGGTCGAACGGAGAGGGTGGCGGGGTGCTGCTGGCCATCTTGTGGGTCGTTGCGCGCCGTTTGCCACGTGCTGGTTGGTTCCTCGCCTCACGATCCCACCTTCGTCGCCAGTGTTAGATCGGTGGATCGGGTCACATGAAGAGGCGAGAGACGGTAGTGAACATTCAGCTCTTTATTATAGCTTGAGAAAAAAGGACAGCAAAGGCTTGCGAGCCGCTTGGCTTTATACAGCTGGCCGGCGGCTCGGCGGCCAATGGCAGCGCTTTGAATCTCCCACAATCGGCTCGGCCAATCGCAGTAGATTCTTAGCGCTCCAATCACAGGAGTTCAGTAAGCCAATCAGGTTGCGGTCCGGGTGGACCAATCGGAATGCGAGTCTACAAGAATGCTAATACAGAACACCTTCCATCACATGGCTCCATTACGGCGTTCCCCAGTTTATGCGAAGTCGAGAGGAAAGAGAAATCCATACTCTCATCTTACTAGACTTAAGGATTCATTGGCCGAAACAAGACCCCACCAGATGGGAAGGATAAGTGTGGGGCTGGATGATCCTCGCAGCTCGAAGAGAAATGGCATGTCAGGTAAGAACCAACGCCCATTCTCCTTAGAGCTGCTCGGATCATCCAGAGAGTGGGACATACCAAAGCTTGGCTGTCCTACGGGAGGGACCCCGTCTGGCTCGGGAGGAGGACCCGCTGTAGGACACGTCTGCCAAACGAGGCCTTTGCTGAGGCAAATATGTCGATCTTGTAATGCCTAATGAAGGGAGATGGAGAAGTCCAGGTGGCAGCCCGGCAATTATCAGTGATTGGGGCCTGGGTGGCCCAAGCTACTGAGGTATCCGCATCTCTGGTGGGATGCGCTGTAATTCCGCTGGGTACTGGCAAAGCCTGTGACAAGTGAGATCTGGAGATAGTAGCTCTGATCCAGGGGCCGATGGTTGGAGGGGACACTTTGTGGCCCAATGTCTTGGGTTGAAAGGAAAGGAATAGGGATTCAGACCTCATGAAGGGTTGGGTGCGCGTAATGTAGATGCGAAGGGCATGTTTAAAGTGTCTCTCATGCGAGGGTTTGGGGCAGAGGTTTGGGAGAATGAGCTCCCCTGCCTTGTGGAAGGCTGAGTTGACCTTGGGCAATAAGGTAGGGTCGGGCCGGAGAACCACCCGGACGGCGAGGAAGATGCAGAGGTCCTTTCTCACCGACGATGCTGCAATCTCCGAGATTCGACGAGCCGATGCAATGGCCACCAGAAAGACAACCCTGAATGTTAAGAACTGGAGGGTGGATTCCCTGAGAGGCTCAAAGAGATGCTCAGTGAGGGACACAAGGGCCCTATTAAGATCCCAGGTAGGGTATCAGTGAAAGGTTGGAGGACACAGGTTAGTGGATTCTCTGAGGGATGCCCTAATACAAGGGCTGACCTGGGATATGTGACACCACTTGCAGAATTATTCCAGGTGACATCATGGATTCGGTTAATTGAGGGCCGTCTGGAAGCTAAGATGGTATCAATAACCTGATCAGGGAACTTCTCATTTTTTAGGTGGTTCTGCTCAATCTCTAGACGGCTAGCTAGAGCCAGTGGGATCTGGATGCAGAAGGGGCCCCTGAAAAAGGGAGATCCCCCTTTGGGGGGATTTTCCAGGGAGGGGCTACCGATAGGTTGCGGAGGACCACCAACCATGGGCGCCTGGGCCAGGAGGGGGCCACCAGAGGCAGTTCTGAGTTCTCATGGATCAGCTTCTGTATGACTCTGGGAAACTAGGGCTAGTGGGGAATGCGTATAGGGGCCCTGGGGGCCAGGGGCAACGTAGGGCGTCGTAATTCTCGGCCCCATGGGAGGGGAACCTCAAGAAAAATCTGGGGGGGGGGGTGTTGAAAGGGGATGTGAAGAGATCCACTATTGGTAGGCCGAAGATTGTGGTCGCCCCTTGAACAGAGACGGGTGAAGGCGCCGTTCGGACTGGTCCACCGTGGCCCTGCTCAACCAATCCACTTGGGTGTTTGACACTCCTGAGATGGCTCTGCTTTAAGGGGGAGGAGGTTGTGCTCCGCCCAGTGGCAGAGGCGCTCGGCTTCTCTCATTAAACGAGTGGACTGTGTGCCCCCTTGTCTGTAGACGTGAGCTTTGGCGGTGACGTCGTTGGTGAGGATAGGACACGAAGCCCGCGTACCTGAGGGAGGAAGCTGCGCGGGGCCAGGTGTATGGCATGGAGTTCCACCCAATTTATATTGCATACCCGTTCTGTCTCCGACTATCTGCCCTGTGCCGAAGAATGGGAATCTTGCATGATACCACTACACCAGCAGCGCTCTTTGAACGAGTGGATAGAGCGCCCCATCCGGACAGGCTGGCATCTGTGGCGAGGGAGAGCCGTTGGGGCTCCCTGAAGTAGTGGCCCTTGTTGATGGTGAGGTTGGACCACTAGAGGAGAGAGACGTAAGGCCCCTTGGAGGGACCTTGAGCGTGGAGTTTTGAATTACTTCTGCCGGACGTTTGAAATGGGAGCAGGAACCACTGTGGGGGTCTGGTGAGAAAATGGGCCCAGGGAACAATGGAAATGCCTGAGACCATCTTACCCAATAATTTAGATAAATCTAATAGTGTTGCCTTTTTGATCGCCAGATATGTTTGACGGATCCCTGTATGCTAAGGAATCTCTCTGAGGAGAGAAATTTTTTCCTTTAACCGAATGAATTACGGACCCGAAGTGGGTTATCCGGTTAGATGGCGACAGTTGGCTCTTGCCAGATTACGAGGAACCCATGGTCTTGGAGGGCAGAGAGAGAGCTCAGGGGTCCCTCTCTGCTCGACATCTGAGGGGGCAGGATGAGGATGTCATCGAGGTAACGGTGGACACGCACGGAGAGGTTCCTGAGGGGAGCCGCTAGAGCCGTGAGGACCTTAGAAAGGTTCAGGGGCTGATATCAACCCAAAGGGGAGGCCCACATATTGAGAGTGGTGAAGGTTGTAACAGAACCTGTGGAATTTGAATGGGAGTGCCGGAAGGGGATGGGTAGAAACGCTTCTGGAAGAACAATAGAAGAGAGCCGGTCCCCTTGCCTGGTACCCCAATAGGATGGACTGCAAGGTGTACATCTTAAACCCTGCGGAATCAGGTAAGGAATAAGTCATTTTAGGTCTAGGATTGCTCTCCATCCACCTGAGAGAGTGGGGACCACAAAGAGATGGGAGCAAAAAACGCCGCCTCGTGAGAGGGTGGGACGGGTTGGATAGCCTGTATATTGGGGAGATGCTGAATAGCAAAAGCCATCAATTGCGTTGGGAGGGGTCCTTAGAGGGGGATGCCATGAAGGGGCGTGGGGGCGTGTGTTTCTGACCCAGGCGTCGGAAGCAGACTTCCACTTGATCCTGAGGGGTCTCTTATGGGTGCCACCCTTCTGTTCCTGTCGCCTGAATCGGCTAGATCCTTTGGGATGGCCGAAAGGAGGGGGGTCGGGTACCTGGGTGGGGAGAGAGACTGGTAGAAGGGTCGGGGGACCCTCTCTGACATGGCTGGGGGCTCTGGGCTCTGGCCTCCACAAAGAGAGGGAAGGATTTTTTTTTTTTTGGCTTCGGGACTCAACTAGCAGGGGTTCCAGAGCTGAGCTGGTAATTTGTCTCCCTTGATGGGAGCAGTAGCCAAGACGTAGTTTTGACATTCGCCTGTCGGTGTTTGAGCCAGGGCAGGTTGTGGGCTGTGACATGAGAGGTTATAGCAGTACTGGAGAACTTAACCGAATGGTAGATGGCGTCGGCCGAGAATTCTGCCACGGCCGTAAGTTTAGCGATGTCCTGATGTGCCCTTGATGAGATGAGGGGACATGCTGTTTTAGTTGTCGGATCCATTGGATCGAGGACCCTGTGAAAGGGGAAGCGGCAGTGGCCGATCTGATGGCCCAAGCGTTGGCTTGGAGAGCCCGGTATCGTAAGGCTAGTTCAGCCCTCTTGTCCTCGGGTTTCAGACCCTCCAGAGGATCACAGGGGAGGAGGAGGATGCTAAGCCAACAATGGGCTCATCAACCTCGAGGGTATTAGGTGGGCTGGAGAAGTCTGAATTGAGGTTAAAAAACCTCTTGTCCTGGCTGGATGGGGCAGGGGAGGCCCCGGTGGAGGCCAGCTGTTTGAAACCAGGTCGGAAAAGATGGGCGTAGCCGGAATCACTTTGGCTTCCACAACGGGCTGCTTGAAATTGGAATCCTCTGGACCCTCCTCCAAGGAAGGGAGGGCAGAGGGAGACTTTGTGTACAGACCAGAGATGCTTTTTTTGGCCTTAAGGAGAAGCGATTTGAACAGGTGTGGCTTGAACAAGCTCACCAAGGAGGGTTGGTCGGGGGTGAGGCCCTCATCCTGGGACATCTCCCCCTCCATAGACTCTGTTTCCGACAGGGGTTCACTGTAATGAGTTGGCCCCAATTCGAAATCTTCCTCCTCCCTAGATTGATCTATGTCCCTTTCCTCATCCCCCTGTTCTCTTTCTGGAAGAGGGCTGTCCCTCTGTAAGGTACCTGACTGTGGCAGGATCTGATCCAAGCAGGGACCTGACCGATAGCGACTCCTGTTCAGGAGTCATCGGGAGGAAGCCGGGTCTGGAAATCTGTTGGAGACCTTCCGCAATCCCCTGGCGGATAGCCAGCTCCATTCATGACCTCATTTGTTCTTGAATCTCGATTATGTCTGGCTCCTCTTGGCGCAGACCAGCGGCCATAGGAGTAAGTGTAGCTTCGGGTGTCCATCTGGTCGATGGTCCAGGGGCCTGATGCTCCTGGGGAGCTGTGCCTGAGGAGGGAAGAGTAATCTGGAAAAGGGGGGGGTGAGTAGAGGTAGAAGGAGAGGAGGGTGGGAGGGCTGGAGGCACCGAGAGAGACCCCCTGGATCGCCTGTCAAATTCCTTCTCCAATGCCTTATGACGCCTTAAGGCGTCTCATACAGCAATAGTACTTATATATCACATTATAGTGCTTTAGAGCTCTCTCTAAGCAGTCCACAGAGTCAGCATATTGCCCCCAACAATCTGGGTCTTCATTTTACCCATCTTGGAAGGATGAGTCAACCTTGAGCCTAGTGGACTTTGAACTGCCAAGCTGTAGGAAGCTGGCTGCAGAAGTAGCTTTGCAGTATTGCACTCTCACCGCTGTGCCACAGAGGCTCCTAGAGGCCTTTGAAGTTTCCTTAGCCTGACTGCACAAAAGGTGAGACTTATATTTGGCCTTCAAGGAAGGGCCTTAGTTGTCATCTGCCATTTTAAGAAGTAATGATCATATAGAAGGATAATAGAGGTGGTTGGCTCGCCTAGGGTTCGGCCTGCAGCAAAGGCCAGGTGTCCTTTTGGCTGGTCCGCATCCCCTTTTGGAATTTGATGTATATAATATGTATTATTATTATTATTATTACAGTGTTTCCCATGTACTTTGATTCCACTTTTGTTTCATTGTTGCACATGCTTAGCATGTTAGAAGTACAGGGTCACTTGCCATTGTACTATTAGTAATGCCCTGTATTTTGTTTATCTGCATAAAAATATACGTATATATGTATATACAATGTATATATTTATTTATTATTATTTATTTTTATTTTTTTATTGATATGAAATATATAATTTGATCACATAAATTCGGATCTTAATCTGTGAGCGTAGCAACCCAGGCAAAATTTATCCAATTGGTCAAATGAACGCCTGAGGCCAATGGCACTGGGTTGGAGAGATGAGGCCTCCAGCAGCTTTGCTCCCAGATGACAACTGGGAGGGGGAGGGGTGCTGCTAATACTTTGCCCTGAGCGCTGCTGCGGAATAGCCAACAATGCCAATAAGAGAGGCTCTGAACAAGCTGGGGAAGCCTGTTTGGCGAGCTAAAAGCACTTGTAGCGGTCAGAATGGAGATCGGAGGAAAGAAATTGGCTCCCGACCATGAGGCAGCACCCAAGATGGCGGCTGCCTACCAGTCTAGTGTCGGGGCCGCTCAGGGCGGAATTAAGCCCCTCCGGCAAGGCTAGGAAGCCGATAGGGGCGGGGCGGCATTCGTGGGGGGGAGAACCAGCGGCGCTTTGGAGCACAAGAAGTTCGAGCCGCTAACGTGGGACGGCTGGAAGCGGCAGGAATTCAGATCAAGGCTGGGGGGGGTTAGCGCGAGAGCGCTGAATACCACCCGCTTTTCTCCCCCCTGGGTGGGCAAGGAACGTGCACAGAGGCTAAAGGAAAATAACATTAAAGCAAACCTTAAGAAAATGGGAAAAGTCCTGAATCGGCCAAGGAGATGATAACCAACGCAGCCTAACTCTCACGAGGCTGAGCATAAACTGGGGAATGCCGTAATGGAGCCACATGATGGAAGGAGGGGCGTTCCTCAGTAATTAAGCTCAGCCTACAATCAACACAGACTGAAGCACCTCCCACTCTCTGGATGATCCGAGCAGCTCTAAGGAGAAGAATATTAATTTGTAAAGCAAAAGATAAGAATTTAGGAAAATTGCTGAGCTTAAAATATAACTAGTAGAACTATAAGCTCTCTATGCAACTTATTACAGGAAAAAGCATTTTTTGCAGATATATATATAAAACTTACTTCAAGTCAGCTCGGTGTTGAAAGAACCTTAACGTGGTGCAACAGGACGAAGAGAGGAGGAAATTGTCTAAAATGTCTTCAACAAGACATTTGTGTGTTTTGTATATGTGTGTGTGGAATCAAATATGGGAGATTAATGGAATCCAACAAATTAGGATTGTGGGTGGCTGTTTTGCCCAATGGGACTGGACTGAGTGAAGTTATAATAAAAAATGTGACTAGTAGTGAAGTGTGTTATTGTAAGAAGCATGAAGCAAATAATAGCAACTGGACTGCCCCAGAAGTTATGTATAGGGAACGTGAAAAATATGCCTATACTAGCCTCCCCACTGGGTGGTTTGGACTCTGTGTAATGAGATTCATAAGGCCAATCTTTCATTAAAGCAACATAGGGGAATCCATATTGAAGGAGTGAATTCAAGCTTGGAAAGCAAAGAGCCCTTAAATCCCTAGATACCAAACAGTGATGCCCGGATGCTTGAAACTCTAAAAGGGCCTACACATAGGTGGAGGCACTCTGAAAGCTAATGGACATACAAACTGTGGTAAAAAACCCCTTAAAGGAGGTGACTGCAGTCTTGGGAACCTTAGCAAAAGAAAAGTGTGGAAAATAACATTGTGCAAAACCAGCGAGCCCGAATAAAAATCTTGGAGCGTAGCAAATTGGGTTGGTGAAGGATTAAACAAAGTCTGCTGTATTAGGATTCTGGGTTCTAATGTTTCTCTCCTGTTTGATTCCCTTTATAAGAGATGTGGTACTATTGTGGAAAGGGAACTTCACGAGGACAGTGGTGACACCCAAGCAGGAAAAGCCCGAGGGGAACATCAGGCCAGCCATAGAACAAACTTGCATAGGAAAAGAAATTTAATAAAAAGTATTGAAAGGAGCCCCCTAGACAAAAGCCAAGTAATTAAGAAAGCTAGGGAAACAAGGAAAAGAAAACAGGCCCAATCAGCAAAACAAACAAAAAGACACAGAATAAATTACATAGGAAACAGACAGGAGATTGCCAGGAAACAAATAGAAAAACCCATTATAAAGGTAAGAGATTAAGAAAGAACCGATAAGGCAATCAAGCCACCCCGCAGAGTTATTTTCCACACCTTGCTAAGTATGCCTTCCGGCGAAAATTAAACTCTGACAGGATTTTAATATCTAAACATTAAACATTAAATACTAAACGAACATTCACACACAAAGGGAGAAAAAAGGTATAAAGAACCAGGAATTCACCATTCAGAGTTAGCTAGCTAGCCCCAGGAACACAGACTTCTTGCTGTCTCTTGCCTTCCTGAAAAATAAAAAGACCCAGCTTCCAAGCAGTTGTCTGTGTCCTTGCACTGGAGCTCTCCCAGCAGGAAAATTGAGCCCTCAGAAGAAAGGCATTTTCCAGCCTTTCAACACTATCAAAGTTTAAAAGAATCAAAAGTAATAAAAGACAAAGGGTGGCTTGAAGGATCTGGATCAAAGAAATATTATTTTGAATTCTTTTAAATAATTTATATTATGTATAACAAGGAGGGGGTTGGATTGGATGACCAGGAGACTTCCTTCTTTGGTAAAATGCTTGCTCATAACAGTTACGTTTAAACACTTGTTTAAGCTGAAAAACATGTAACCACAAATATTTCCTACCTGGCTGCTTGCTGTAAAGTTTCCTGTTTCGATAGAATACTTGAACCGCAAGTTCAAAAGGACATTCACTATAAATTCTATTGAAAAAGGAAGTGCCTTGCTCTTCTGACTCCAACTCACCAGAGAGGGATTCAGAATTGCCTGCTTTTACAAAAGTATAATAAAATCCTTGTTTCTTGACTTTATCTTGTTGTCCTGAAAATTTGTTAAGAATTTGGGGTCACCTAAATCTGACAATAAGCAAATGCTCTATCATGCAGCTTCTGATCTGCAGCATTCAATGGTGCCTGGGGTGGATTTTCAATAATATTCCAAAGCTCTTTTGCCTTTAGGAAACATTCCATCTTTGCAGCCCAAATAATATAATTCTTCTGACCCAAACGAGGCAGAGAGGTCTCCTTAATTTTCTCAGCCATCCTCCTGCAAAGCTGTTTCTCTGCCTTGTTTCTCCTTTTAAACACAGACAGCCTCTCTCAGCTTAAATTACAATGCAGTCTTTTTTTGTGTTCTGGTTCTTGCTGGGCCCATAACCTGTTAGAGTTTGCAGCAGAAATTCAAGTCCAGAAAACAGAGATGACTGATTCAGCAGGATTATTAATGTCTTTATAAACATAAAAATATGAGTAAAGTTTACAATACTATTTGTAGATTCTTTCAACATAACAAGCAGCAGCAGCTCAGAGCAGAACTCGAGTTTCAGTTTCAATTCTCAGCAAAGCACACAGAGCCAAACCACACCTGTTGTCCCCAATTTGGGTGTGAGCCTGGTGCCGAAGCCAATGATGAACGCCAGACATGAGGTGCAGGTTTTCTGATTGCTTTTTATTGGAGTACTCCAAGGAAAAGTGCTCCTGATCAAAATGCCAAGAGCCAAGAACAAAGGATTAAGTTTTATACATTTTCACTAAAGGAGGAGGTGGGACAAAGTGAGGTAATAAGAAATATCATCTAATAAACATTTTAGTAATAATTCTACAATTTGTTCTATTGGTCTCTAACTGACCCTATTCCTAGGTCTTGGCTAATGAAATCCCTAGAAGTTATCTAATATACATTTGATTTGCTGCAGGGAATTTTTAGCTAAGGTATGCAAGTTGGCTAACTCATATTACTTTTATCAGCTTTCCAATTAGCCAGGATTGTTACACAATTTACATCTGCATATCTTCTGTGGATAAGGATTCTTTGATCTTGCTAGGCAGACTCCACAATTGCAGGCTTCCTGATTTACTTTGAAGTGTGTGCCATGATCTGGCTTTATTTTAGCAGATGGCCCATCATCTTCCCCCTTTGAATCTGAAAATGATTTAATTTTCCAAGATTCATCCAACTTCAATATCCATGTACTGGGAGACCTCGTATTTTGCTTACAGGTGGAAAGACAAAAGGGAAGGCATTGTAATCTACAACAGGTGATTAAGAGAACAATGACTATGCCTGCCAAGGTCATTATTACGTTCTTAACCAGTTGAAATCAGGCAACCATTCTGTCCGCCAATGCCACCAGCTTTCCATTTGTCCATGTGGAGTGGGGTGGGGGTTGCAGCTATCTTTCCGATGTGTGTAGTTCAGCTGTGGAATTCCTCCAATTTGCCCAGAATATGCATGCAGCATTGATGTCCACATAGTGCACACACACCTCCTTAGGATGCCAATACCATATCTAGAGCTGTCTCATTAGCTAGGATTTTCTCCACTGCCTATATACAATGCATGACATTATTGAGGGACCAGAGCCCACTGAACAAAGTAAGGTGTTGGTAGTTCTTCAGATACTTTCTGGATTGTTCAAGGTCCCTATTGTTTCTAATCTTACAGGTAAAGTGGGTAGCTACTAATACCTTTTGAGGAAAATTTCTAATTGAGAGAACAACTATGGGGGGTAGTATTCCCCCCCCCCCCAATGCAGCTATGGTTTCAGAGGCTTTTGTTTCTGGAACAATAACTTAAATCCCAGTTCTTCTACTGAGGAAATCTCAGGCTGCGCAGTCCAAGAATCAGGAATAGTAGAACATGGATATTTCTTGTTAAGTCTGGGCAGTGGGTCCCAAGGAGAGACGAGACTCATAGTAGTGAACAACAGCTCTTTATTAAGCAACCAGATACTGAGACAAAAACCCTAGCCATGGCTGCTCTTTTTATAGAGCTGGCCGCGGCTAGGCAGCCAATGACAGATCTAGGGGTGACCGGAGTCTTCTGCCCATGAGTAGTTCTGCTGGGCTCTTGTTGGTCGTGGTGTTGGGCATGATGTGTTGGATCAGAAGCATTTTGGCGATTTTTTTCGTGGATGTCGCCATGTTCAATTCTTTGAATAGTTTTTTTTTGTGAATTGAACCATGCGTTCAGCCCTCCCATTCGCCGCCGGGTAAACGGGCGATGTCAATGCATGTCGGATGCCACGGTCTGCCAAGTATTGCTCGAATGCCAATGCAGTAAACTGGGGTCCATTGTCTGAGACTATCACATCAGGTAGACCGTGTGTGGCAAAAAGTTTGTTTAGTTTTTTTATGACGGCTTCTGTGGTGGTGGTTTTCATTTTGCTTACTTCGAGCCAATTCGAGTAAGCATCAACGGTAATTAAAAAGGTATGCCCTTTTGTTGGTCCAGCGAAATCAATATGGATGCATGACCATGGGCCTCTGGGGGTTTCCCATGCTAACTGTGGGGCTTTTGGGGGAGCTGAGCGAGTCTCTTGGCATCTGTTACAGGCGGCAACCCAGGTTTCAATTTGCTTGTCCATGCCTGGCCACCAAGCATAGCTCCTGGCCAGGGCTTTCATACGTACGATGCCTGGGTGCCCGTCATGCAGCATGTTTAAAACTGTTTTTTGGAGTGTTTCTGGTATGATTACCCGGTCTCCCCACAGGATACATCCTCTCTGAGAAAAGAGTTCAGTTTGCCGGTTTTTAAATGGTTTAAAGGGTTCATTTGTCCCGCTTTCTGGCCAACCCCTCTCCACCCAGCTGAGAACTCACACTAATCGTTTATCCCGTCGTGTTTTGCGGGCAATGTCCTGCACGGTCAACGGTGGCATGGATGCAGTTTCAATTTGCAAAATTGATAATGTGGGTGCTGGGTCGTCTTGCACGTCTGGCAGGGGTGATCGGCTTAAAGCATCGGCGTGCGAGATGGATTTGCCAGGTCGATGTATTAATTGATAATTATAAGCGGCAAGAAATTCAGACCATCTTGACATTCTAGGTGACAGGATGTGTGGAGTGGGTTTGTTACCAGCCAGAATGCCGAGTAGGGGTTTATGGTCGGTAATAATTGAAAATGTCCTACCATAAATGTATTCGTGGAATCTTTTGACTGCGGAGACGATGGCAAGGGCTTCTTTATCCAGCTGACTGTAGTTCTGCTCTGGCTTGGACAGGGTTCTTGAGAAAAATGCAATGGGAGCCTCTCTTCCATTAGGCAATGTGTGGCTT
The DNA here is from genome assembly GCF_049901715.1 of Pseudonaja textilis. NCBI lineage: Eukaryota > Metazoa > Chordata > Lepidosauria > Squamata > Elapidae > Pseudonaja > Pseudonaja textilis. Next base: position 2,182,734 of record NC_141991.1, read on the forward strand.
AGGATTGCTCCCACGCCAAAAGGTGAAGCGTCACAAGTAATAGTCAGTGGTAGGGTCTCGTATTGTATGAGGACTGTGTCAGAAGTCAGAAGATCTTTTATCTGTTGAAATGCGTGCTCCTCTCGCCGTCCCCAAATCCATGGTGCCTTTTTATCCAGGAGTCTATGCAAGGGCTCCGCGACAGTGGCTTTCTGGGGTAGGAAAATATTATAGAAATTAATGAGTCCAAGGAATGCTTGGAGGTCCGTTTTGTTTTTTGGCCTGGGGGCTTCTTTGATGGCTCTTAATTTCTTGTTGGTAGGGTGAATTCCCTGTTCGTCAAGGAGGAACCCGAGGAATTCAACCCTTTCAGTACATAACTGGCACTTTTCTTTCTTTACCTTGAGGCCAGAGTCTTTAAATTTTTGTAGCACTGCTCTCAGTCTCTTTTCCAATTCTCGCTTGTTGGGGGCTGCTACTAAGACGTCGTTGAAATAGGGCACGACTCCTTTAATTCCTTGTAGCAGTCTTTCCATTAGGCTTTGGAAAACCCCAGGTGCGACACTGACTCCAAATTGGAGTCGGTTGCATTTAAAGGCCCCTTGATGTGTTACGATTGTTTGAGCATCGGCAGTTTCAACATCGACTGGCAGTTGTTGATAAGCTTGAGCCAGGTCGAGCTTTGCAAAGATTCTGCCACCCCCCAGTGAGTGTAGGAGATGTTGGACTACTGGCACCGGGTAGGCACTCTGCTACAATGCATGGTTGAGGGTGGCCTTGTAGTCAACACAAATTCTCAGGGAGCCGTCTGGTTTGATGGGGTGACAATTGGTGTTTCCCAGCGGGCATGATCAATGGGTTCTAATACACCTTGCGCTATTAGTTTGTCTAATTGTTCGTCTATTTTAGGCTTGAGTGCAAAAGGCACTCGGCGCGGTTTGAGGTGGATGGGAGCGATGTCAGGGCTAAGATTAAAGGAGATTGGGGACCCCTTGTACTTGCCTAGGGTGTCACTGAAGACTTCTTGGAAGTCCTGAACGAGTGTTGCTTCCCAGTCTTCATCCTCAGTGTGGTTGATGCCTGCCATCTCGATCCCCAACAGTGCGAACCATTGCAACCCAAGTAGACTGGGGCGGTCCTTGTCGACGATTGTGAGTGGTAAGACGTTGGTATGGTCTTTGAAAGAGATTTTGAAATGTCCTATACCCGCTACTGGAATGCGGTTTCCCGGATAGTCTTTCAAAATCAATTTCTGGTCGCTCAGTTCTTGGCGGCGTATGCTGGGTATTATACGCTTAATAGTCCACCAGGAGACCATAGAGAGGTAGGAGGCAGAATCTACCTCCATGGTGCATGGTTGGTTTTCGATACCGACCTCAATACGAATTTTTCGTGTGTCGATTGGTGAAGCCTGGCCGATAATGACTGTTTGGTGCGTTTCCTCTCTTTGTGGTGCCTTGCTGAATTTCTTGGTTCTGTTGTCCCGGCTCCATTGGTTGTCTGTCAGGTGGTCCCGGTTTTTGGTAGGGTTGCCATCTTGCCTTCTCGGGCTGTTTCCCTGGCGCCGAGGACTGAAGTTTCTTTTGTTGCGGCATACTTTAGCGATATGCCCTCGCTTCTCGCAAAAACGGCAAACAGCATCCAGGAACTTACATTCGGAACATGGGTGATCTCCTCTGCAGCCGGCGCATTGGTACCCCGACTGCGACCCCGCCGGTCTCGCCACTCGCGCTCTGACTGAAGTCTGTAAACTTCTTCCTCTTCGCTGTCAGAGGGGGATTCAATGTCGCCATGGTGGGTGGAGGCTGCGAGTTTCTCTGGTGTCGTGGCCGGCTCGCTGGTGGATTTGCGATCAGTTCCATTCGAACGCCGCATTCGCGCCACTGACTTACGTGTAGCCTTGGCTGCGGTGGCTTTGGCTATAGCATCGGCGAGGGATATATCACCCTTGGCCATCAATCTGCTTTGGAGTGCTGGATCTTTTAGGCCGAGGACGACCTGGTCTCGCATGGCCTCGTCTAGGTTAGCGAACCCACATAAGCCCCCTAGGTCTCTCAGGTCGGCTACAAACTCACTGATGCTCTCACCCTCGCGCTGATCATGCTGGTAAAAGTCATGCCTTCTGATAAGGGTCGGTACAGTCGGGGCGTAGTGGTTTCGGAGGATAGGAGCTAGGTTGTCCCAGTCCATAGTTTTGACATCAGCAGGCTGAGGGTCCGCAGTGTGTCAAAAAGACCGCTCGCTTCTTGCTGCCAGTGGCGTCTTTCAGGTTGTTCGATTCCAAGAACATTTGGAAACGATCAATGTAGGACTCCCAGTCCTCACTGGCCGGATTGAATGGTGCGGGTGGCACGGCGCTGCTGGCCATTTCGCTGGTCGTCTTTGTGCTGTCTGCCATGTGCTGGTCAGCCTTGCTGTCTCAGTATCCCATCCTCGTCACCAGTGTTAAGTCTGGGCAGTGGGTCCCAAGGAGAGACGAGACTCGTAGTAGTGAACAACAGCTCTTTATTAAGCAACCAGATACTGAGACAAAAACCCTAGCCATGGCTTTTTTGATTTTCATTCCTTTTATAGTTTTATCTTCTCTAATGTTTCTATTCAACACTTCCAAAGTCAATACAAATAACAAAGGCGAAAGAGGACAACCTTGTCTTGTACCTTTTCTTATATTAATAGAATCTGTATATTCTCCTTCCATCATTACCTTAGCTGTTTGTTCATTATAAATTGCTTCTATTGCTTGAATAAATCTTCTAGCAAAGCCCATCTGTTCCATTAGGAGTACCATAAACCTCCAATTTACATTATCAAATACCTTTTGAGCATCTAAAAATATCAGAGCCATTTGCTTTTCAGGGTGCGCCTCATAATATTCCAAGGTGTCTAAAATTACTCTCATATTATCTCTAATTTGTCGTTTTGGCAGAAACCCATTTTGATCTGGGTGGATGAAGTTATTCAAATACTTTTTAAGTCTTTCTGCCAATATTGAAGCAAAAATTTTATAGTCTGCATTTAATAAGGAAATCGGTCTATAATTCTTGATTTGAAGTAGGTCCGCCTCCTCCTTTGGAATAAGTGTAATATAAGCCTCTGACCATGTTTTAGGAATTATCTTTTACCATGACTTCATTCATAACTTCTAACAGTGGAATACAAAGTAATTCTTGAAAAGTTTTATAAAATTCTACAGGAAGTCCATCTGGACCTGGTGCCTTTCCATTATTTTGTTTCTTAAGTGCTTGGCTTAGCTCCATCATTGTTATATTGCTTTCTAGCATTTCTTCAATCTCTTTAGATATCTTAGGTAAATTTACATTCTGCAAGTATTGTTTAACTTTCTCCTCATCAATGTCTTCTTTCTTATACAAATGTTTATAAAAATCATAGATAATTTCTTTTTTTTTCTTTGCTGCCATAACAAATTTTACCTTGGTCGTCTATTAACTGCAGTATTTTCCTTGACTCTTTCTCCTTTCTCAATTTGTATGCTAGCCATCTACCTGGCTTATTTGCATCCTCAAAATAATTCTGTTTAGCATTCCTAATTTTCTGTGCCAGTTCTTCTTTCTCTATTAAGTCCATTTTATGTTTAGTTATATCCAGTTTCAGTTTGACATCTTTTCTGTGTGGTATTTTCTGTAATTCTTTTTCAAGTCTCTTATATTCGTCATCCAAGGCTTTAAGAGTTTGCCTTTTCCTAATATTCCTTTTTCTTGTATAGTCTATTATCAAGCCTCTAACATAGGCCTTCATTGTGTCCCAAACATTCTGTGTTGAGGTGTCTTCTTTTCTATTCTCTTTAAAGAAAAAGGCCAGTTCTTTCTCCATCCATTGTATAAATTCCTTATCCTTTAAAATAGTATTATTTAATGTCCATCTCGATCTTTCCCTTGTCCCTTCCATTTAATTGTCAATGGGTTACGGTCAGCCCAAGTGCTTGTTTCAATATTTACTTCTTGAATACTAGACATTAAATCTGTTGAGATCCAAATCATATCCAGTCTGGACCATGATAAATGCCTATTTGAATAGAACGTAAATTGCTTAGATTTATCATTTCTTTCTCTCCATATGTCTTTTAAAGTTAGTTCATCTATCATTTTAAAAAAGGATTTAGGAAGAGTTTTTCTGTTATGCTTTACTGCTGTTGCGATATAATCAAGTTTATTATCCACAATTCCATTAAAGTCTCCCATCATAATTATATTAGCATAGTCAAGTTCAGCAATCTTAGTATGTAATTTTCTATAGAATTCTTCCTGTTTATCATTCGGGGCATAAATTGCAATCAAAAGTATCTTTCTATTATTGTCCATTATTTCTACCATTAATATTCTCCCATCATCATCTGTATAAATCATTTTTGCTGGAATGGCCTCTTTAATATATAAAACCACCCCTCTTTTCTTGGATTGTGTCAAAGAGGTAAACAATTTCCCTAATTTTGGTTGTAATAACAATTGTTCATGTTGCTTTTTAATATGAACTTCTTGTAAGGAGGAATTTAAATTACAAGCTTTTGCAGATGACCTAGTCTTTATTTTGGAAGATCCTATAGAAATAGCCTCGAAGCTGTTGGAAAAGATAGAGGCCTATGGGGAGGTGGCTGGTCTGAAAATAAATAGAGATAAAACAAAGATTTTGTCAAAGAACATGTTGCTGAAACAAAGAGAAGAGCTGGCAGAACTGTTAAAAATCCAAGTTACAAACAAGGTTAAGTATCTGGGGATATATTTGACATCAAGATGTAGTACATTGAAGGAGAATAATTATATTAAACTTAAACAACAGATAGCTCAAGATTTGAAAAAATGGGAGAACTTACAATTGTCATTAATAGGAAGGATTTCAACAATCAAGATGAACATTTTGCCCAGAGTCTTATTCTTGTTTCAAACAATACCAATTAGGCTTGGAAAAGAATATTTTGAGGATTTAAATAAAATTGTTTTGAAGTATATATGGCAAGGCAAGAAAGCAAGAATAAAGTTAAAGCTTTTACAGGATGCTAGATTTAGAGGAGGGTTTGGTCTGCCTAATTGGGAGTTGTACTACCAAGCTGCAAACTTGACGTGGGTTAAAGAATGGATAACATTAAGGAAAACCAGATTGTTGACATTAGAAGGTCATGATTGGTTGTTGGGCTGGCATGCTTTTTTATGGTACAAGGGAACCAAAACACAGGGGTATTTTAGAAGACATTATATACGGGAGTCTCTGTGGTTGAATTGGGAGAAGATAAAAAAACAGTGTTATTTGAAAATTCCAGTTTGGTTATCGACGATAGAAGCGTTCTCTTATCCTATAATCTATAAAAAGGAACAAACAGTTAACTATGGGGAATTATTAGATGAAAAGGGTGAACTTAAATCGATACAAAAACTGGAAGAACAAGGTATACAGATGAATTGGTTTTCATATTTGCAAATACATTCAAAGTACTATGAGGATTCCAAAGCAGAGGGATTTTATGATAAGCAAACTGACTTGGATAAGATTTTGATGGGTACTGATGAAAAGGTGATTAAAAAATTGTATGGTTATTTATTGCAAATTAAGCTTGAGGAAGAACAAGTTAAAGAAACTATGATTGCGTGGGGGAGGAATTTTGGATATGGGATTGATTTAGAGAAATGGCAGAAATTATGGTCTCAAAATTATAAAATGACAATGTCTACAGCCTATAAAGAAAACTTGTATAAGATGTTTTACAGGTGGCATTTTCCCCGACAAGGATAGCAAGAATGTTCAAGAACAAATCCGAAAAATGCTGGAAGTGTCATCAGAAACCTGGTTCATACTATCACATGTGGTGGACTTGTGAGGATGCTAGAAAATATTGGACTAAAATCCACATGTGGCTGGAAAAAATGACGAAGAAGCATATAGACTTGAAACCGGAGTTTTTTCTATTGGGAATCCTACCAGATACTTATAGTAAAGAGTTGAAATATTTGATTGTAAATGTATTGACTGCTGCTAGGATTGTATTTGCAAAAAATTGGAAAAATGAGAAAATTCCATTGCAAGAAGAAGTTGTAAAGAAAATTTTGGAATGTGCTGAGATGAGTAGATTGACTTTTGAAATTAGAGAGCAAGAAGATAAACAATTTTATTTAGTTTGGGATCTTTTCTATCAATGGTTGAATGATGAAATATTAAAATATAAAAGTTAGATAATAAGGAATAATAATGACTTTATTTTCCCTTTCCTCTTATTGGTTTTTGATACTATATCTATATAATAGTTTTTCTGTTTCCTTCTTTTTCCTATTTGGGATAGAATTGGTATGATTATAAGATTTGTTTTAGAATAAAATATTTAAAATATAGTCATCTCACAAAGGCATGACCGAATAAAAGTTTAGACAATTTTTTTTTTCTTTAATAGCGATACTATGATTTATAAATTTGTATTGATAAGAGTATTATATAAGCTAATTGTAATTGTGACTATGAGGTGAATGCACAAAACCGATGGACCAACCGACTTACTGTGTGTACAAAAATATGGGGGAGCTGATACTTTTATGTTTTGTTGTTGTGTTTTGTATGTTAAAAAACAATAAAAATCTTTAAAAAAAAAAAAAACCCTAGCCATGGCTGCTCTTTTTATAGAGCTGGCCGCGGCTAGGCAGCCAATGACAGATTTTTGAGCTTGCCGTGCTTGGTGTTAGCCAATCACGGAAAGCTCTATATGAGCCAATCAGAGTGTCCCATAACGACCAATCATGGCCCGGCTTTTCCGGACCAATAGGAACGCAGGCCTTCAAGCCTGCTAGTACGGAACATTTCTCACTCTGGAAATGATCTATTGAAGATTCCAGGCCTTCCACTTTTAGTGCTGTATGGGTGGTGATCAGAAGCACTTGAAATGGTCCCTTCCACTTCTCATCCAAGGAAGCTGTTGGTCCCCACAGCTTTACAAGGCACCCAGTCTGCAGGCTGAAATGGATGCACTGGATGATCTACTCCAGGGTATCGATTTTCCTGCAGATAAGGGAAAGAAAATTCATAACCCCAGCAAGTTGTCTTACATTTTAGTTCAAGGTCAGTTTGCCTCTGTGACTCTCCTCTGCCTTTAGGGAGGGATGTGGTCACCCAAAAATGGCCCCAAAGAGGTTCAAGCCTATTCTCTGTCAAGGTGCAATGTGAAGCCTTAGCAATACAAGTGGCAAGGCTTGCGACCAGATCAGGTGATATATTATTTGGCAGCTCAAACCTAGGAATAATTTCTTTCAGTAGAACTTTTACTACTTCATAGACTTTTATTAGTCCTGCAAGCAAAAGCCTCAGACCATCCTGTGAAGGTACATACGAGTACCAAAACTTACATAGAACCTTGCTTTCTAGGTAATTCAGTGTCTATTTCCCAAACTGCCCCTGGAGAGTTGCCTTTAGGTTGGACTCCTGGGGTGAGTGCCTGGCCACTTTTAGATTGTTTCTGGCACAGGCCAGGCAGGCTGCTACAGCTTGGGATGCAGTGGAATAGAGACCCTTGCCTACTGCATAGCATGTCACAAAGTCCACCAGGGCTTTTGGCCCCCAATGTGTGCTAGCATGTATTTGTGATAAGAGAATCCTTAGAGGTGTATTTGGTAGAATAAATTTGCTCTCTACCCTCCACCACCCATCATCCCCTCCACCTCCGATAGACTTGGCCTGTGTCCTGTCCTTGAGTGTATAAGAGGGTGGGGAAGTGGGTATGGATGGAGACATTGGAATTAGGGAGGCTGTTAATTCTGAGTGTCGTAGGGCAGCTTCCTCAGCAGCCCTATGTGCAGCTCAGTTCCCTTTTGCGTAAAGGGCGTCTTCCTTAGAATGCCCCTTGACATGTATGACTGCTACTTGTTTTGAGTTTACGAGGTTGGGAGACTAGCGTCTGGAAGGTGCCTGGAAGTTGTGGAGGATTTGGACTATTTCATTTGATTTTTATTCTGATAGACTTTATTAAGCAGAGACGGGAAGAAGATCGAAGCTGACGGAACAGAGACAGTGTGGCGCCACAGGTGATACTTAGAAACCCTGAAGTTATCGTAACAATATAACTGATATAAACCACTTAACAGCCCTTAGGGAGCATACTGATCTAATTGAGGAGGTGGTTCCATCTGAAGAAAATCAGAAAAATTGAACTTAGGAACGCTAAGACAAAAAGTAAAAGTGGAAGCTTCCGAATGTGTGGAGATACCATGTAATTGCAGCCACTACTCAGCATTTTTTACCTCCCCACTTCCGGTGTGTTTGGAGTGAAAGCTCTTAAACTTAGAGACGGAAAGCTAAAAACTTACTTCAAAATTCCTTTTCCCCCTTTTTTTACTCCCATTTTTCTGTATACATTTGCTCAATTTTTTTTTCTTCTTTTTCCCTCACCATCTGGCGCTATGATGAACTATCTCTCCTTCTTTATTCTCTCTTTATAATGATTATAAATATGCATACTGGGGAAAGGAAAATTGATTGTTGTATCTGATTGTTAAATAATTGAATTAATTGATTTAATTGACTTAATAATAATGATAGTTATACTTTGATTAGATATATAGGGAAAATAGTAAGAACATTAAGTATTATTTAATTAATAAGTATAGGGTTTTATGTATTAATATTATAATTTATTGTGTGACCACAATTAATCTGCTTGGGGACAAATGTAATACTGTTTGTGTTTAAGAATATTTTAAAAAAGGTTAGATAAATACACATATTTATTTATAATATTTAAATATAGTTGGATTTGGATAATATATATATATTTTACATGAAGTTATGTATAGAGGCTGAGCATAGACCTTACAAAATTATATATGTGATTTAGAATTTGGATTTAAAATAATACAGTGATAATATTTTTATATATAAGTACTTATACTCCAGTAACCAGTTAAGAGCACAGCTATCCAGCAGATAGATGGATTAAGTAATTAGATACCAGTCAATCCTAATACAGAGATTCTATCACTGAATGTTAATTTGAGATAATATAATTAATATAGTACAACAACAGAAACAAATCTTAAAAGAAATGACTTCCACAACTACTACAGCTCTGAAAACTGGAAGAAAGGTCACCCTGACATTAACAACTACGTTGGCAACAGCTTCGCCCATGGCACAAAAAAACATAGAAGAAACATTACCAGTGGAGAAACAAGCTAACATCTCGAATGCCAACATCCAATCAATTTGGCACACCCTAGACGTGAGGTGGGCCTTGCGCATCTACATTAAGCGCACCCAACCCCTGAGAAGGTTGGAATCCCTTTTCCTTTCCTTTCAGCCCAGGTCATTGGGGCTCAAAGTATCCCCCTCAACCATCAGCCGCTGGATTGGGGCAACTATTTCCAAATGCTACCTATCACAATCCCTCCCCGCACCCAGTGGAATCACCGCTCATTCCACTAGGAGTGCAGCTACTTCAGCAGCCTGGGCCACACAAGCCCCAATCGCTGACATATGCCGGGCGGCCACCTGGGCCTCCCCGTCTCCTTTCATTAGGCATTACAAAATAGACATATATGCCTCAGAGGAGGCCTCGTTTGGCCGACGAGTCCTACAGAGGGTCATCAGTGACCCGGAGGGGCTTCCGGCCCAGACGGAGTCCCTCCCGTAGGACTGCCAAGCTTTGGTATGTCCCACTCTCTGGATGCTCCGAGCGGCTCGAGGGAGAATGGGCGTTGGTTCTTACCTGATACGCCCCTTCTCGGCGAGCCGCGAGGAGCATCCAGCCCCACCCTAATTTCTCCATCTGGTGGGGGAACTTGTTTCAGCCAGGGATCCACTAGTTCACTAGGATGAGTACATAGCCTTTCCTTCTCGTCCTCGCAAAAACTGGGGAACGCTGCATGGAGCCACGTGAGGGGGCGGAGCGTTCCTCAATTGAAGCTCAGCCTGTGAGAAGAGGACTCAGAAGCACCTCCCACTCTCTGGATGCTCCTCGCGGCTCTCTGAGAAGGGGCGTATCAGGTAAGAACCAACGCCCAATCGTTCTGTCGGTGGTTGACAAAACACCGTAAATATTGTGCGAGGATGCCAATCACCTTCTCCGTCCCACCATCAGTCTCTGGATGGTGTGCCGACGATGAGCACACCTGCATCTGAAACACGGTCAAAAGGCTCTTCCAAAATTGAGCAGTAAATTGGACACCGCGATCCGAAACTACCCTGTCCAGCAGACCATGAAGATGGAACACATGTTGCAAAAAAAACCGGGCAGTAATACGGGCCGACGGTAATTTCCAACAGGGGATAAAGTGGGCCATTTTGGTTAACATGTCGACCACCATGAGTACCGTCGTAAATCCAGACGAAGAGGGCAGATGTGTTAAGAAGTCCATGGAAATTGGCCCCCATGTTCTGTCTGGAGTCGGCAGAAGTTGAAGAAGACCAGGAGGCGCACCCGTCGCGGGTTTCGCTTGCCTGCACAGTACACAGGACGCGACATAGGCGTGGACATCATGCTGGACTCGAGGCCACCAAAAAGTCAGTGTGACAAGATGAAGGGTCTTTAAAAAACCAAAATGGCCGGCAGCAGCGTTGTCGTGACATTGAGTCATAATAAGAGCTCTAAGCGGCCCTGTGGGCACATACAACCGGCCCCGATGTCGGAGTAAGCCCTTCTCCAGAGTCCACGGGGAATCAGGTCCAATCTCCCCCATCCTCTGCTGCAACCAAGCATCCAAGCGCTGCGCCTCTCGCACACGCGTCCGCAAATCCACCGGTTCCTGGACAATGGCCAAAGATTCCGCTGGTAGCACCGTCCGCGGAGGAAGGGGATCTTCGGGGCAAAGGTACTCAGGTTTGCAGGACAGGGCATCTGCTCTCTGATTGTGACCACTGGGAATATAGGTCACAGAAAAGTTGAACCAGGCAAAAAACAACGACCACCGGATCTGCCGCTGGTTCAACTTCCTCGCCGTGGACAACTGTTCCAAATTCCGATGGGCCGTCTGAACCTCCACCTTGTGCCGGGCCCCCTCAAGATGATGTCTCCAGGTCTCAAATGCAGCCTTGATAACCAGCAACTCTTTTTCCCAGATAGTGTAGTTGCGCTTGGAAGGGGTGAGTTTCCGGGAATAGTAAGCGCAGGGAAAAAGAGGTGCACTATCCGCCGGGGCTTGCAACAACACAGCCCCAATAGCCACATTGGACACATCCGTCTCCACCACAAAAGAATGATGCGGATCAGGATGCCTCAGGACAGGTTCTGCGATGAAGGCCTTCTTGAGAGCCTCAAAGGCCTGTTGCTGCGGGGGCCCCCACTGGAACGGGACCTTCTTTCGAAGGAGCTGGGTTATGGGACCCGTCAGCTTGGCAAAACCTGGGATGAAGGTCCGGTAATAATTAGCGAATCCCAAGAGACGTTGAATGTCCTTCACTCGACGAGGGGGTTCCCAACTACACAAGACCTCTACTTTACGCGGGTCCATGGCAATGCCTTCGGGAGAGATGATGTGCCCCAAGAACTCTATGGAAGTCTGGAAGAAGAGGCATTTTTCCAGCTTCGCATAGAGTTGATGTTCCCGAAGATGTTGCAAGACCTGACGAACGTGTTGAAGGTGGCTGTCCCTGGACCTGGAATAAATCAAAATTTCGTCCAGGTACACCACCACGAACCGATCGAGCATGTCCTGAAACACATCATTTATTAGGTGCTGGAAGACCGCGGGGGCGTTGGTCAACCCAAACGGCATCACGGTGTACTCAAAATGGCCATATCAGGTGCCAAACGCTGTCTCGCATCTGCACCAGGTTGTAGGCCCCTCGAAGATTGAGCTTGGTGAAGACAGTGGCCTCCCGCAACCGCTCCATCAACTCTGGAATGAGCGGCAAGGGGTAACTATTCCGCACCGTAATGGCGTTCAACTGGCGGTAATCGCAGCACAAGCGCAAGTCTCCAATCTTCTTTTTAACGAAAAGAATGGGAGCAGAAAGAGGGGACGACGACGGCCAGATAAACCCCCAGGCCAAATTCTTTTCCAAAAAGTCATGAAGGGCGGCCAATTCGGGCTCAGACATGGAATACAGGTGTCCCTTGGATAGTGGGACATCGGGCAGAAGGTCCACTGGACAATCATAGGGTCGATGCAGGGGTAACCGATCTGCCTCCTTCTCACTAAACACATCTGAGAAATTGGACAGTTCAGGAGGTACGGAGACGGCGGGGGCAGCGATGTCCTGGCCAGCACAGGTGTGTCGTAAATGGTCCACGCACTGGAAACTCCCCATTGTCCGAGTCTTCATCCTCTAACAATGCAGGCTCAAACCTCAGAGCCACAACAGTATTGCAATTGTAGAGGATTAAGAGAGGGGGAAGCAGGACGAAACAATGCAAATAAATTTGGAATACATTGAATAAAACAACAGGTTGCATTTAGTACAATAATAATAATTATAGCATAAAAGAAAAACTGTCTGAGCCAAGACCAGTCAGGGAGCCAATTGGTTAGCCACTCAAAAAGTGAGTAATGAGCATGAATATTATTTTGAATGTATGATTGTAAATTGGCAAGCTCATCCTCAATAGTTTTATTCAAAGAATAAAGTGTCATTTTGAGCAGAAACACCATTAACCATAAACAAGAAAATACAAAGTAAAATGGTAACAGAGTTAGCAGTAATAATAGCAAAAACAGCAGCAACAAGATTTCCAGGAGTCTGAGGTAATGAAGCCTGTTGCAGTTGTTGAGCTTGATATGTAGTAGATTTAATCTGGCCCCAAGTGATGGGTTGTGGGCATGTCGACCTTGGAAGATGGACTTCCATGTTCAGATGAAGATTGAAATCCGGAATCGGGTTGTGAAGGCCCTGATGCCATGCCATGATACGGACGAACACAGCTGCTGGAACCCACACTGCTTGTTGAGTAGAAGGATCTTCCACAGCAGCATAACCGTGACCCCAGGTGATCAGCGGTGTAGAGCCTTTCCAGGTTGGATTTGGAGCTTGGCGATAGGCCTTGCTAAAGATTCAGTAGTTCGAAAATGCAAATTAACAGGTGAGTCTGCAAGAGAATCTAAAAAGGTTAAATAATTCCAAATATATAATGCTACAGCAATGAGAGTTTGAATCTTTCGCAGATGGTAAGGGCCAGACTCAGTTTGTAATTGTTTCTGAAGCAATCCCTTAAAAGTACGATGAGCTTGCTCAACTATAGCTTGACCCTGAGAGTTGTAAGGAATTCCGTGCACTAAAGTAATATTCCATTTCTGACAAAAGGTTTGAAATTCCTTACTAATATAAGCGGGACCATTGTCAGTTTTAAACTGAGAAGGCTGACCCATTACAGCAAAAGAGGATAGGCAATGAGAAATAACATCTGAGGTACGTTCATGTTTTGAAGCAGTAACCCAAAGGAAATGTGAATGAGTGTCAATAGACGTATGAAGATAACAGTATGGCTTAAAGGTTGAAAATTGAGTTACATCCATTTGCCAAATTTGATTAGCTTGGGTTCCTCATGGGTTGACACCTACTGGAAAGGGAACTGCCAGTTGCTGACAAGCCAGACAAGCACAGACAATATCCCGGGCTTGAGATAATGAAATTTTAAATTGCTTTGCAACAAATTCTTATCCAAAGAGAGAGCACAGTAAGAAAAGGGAAGAGATTGCATAGCTAAATACACATATTGAGTATCAACAATCAAGTTAATAGGTTGGTCATTGAACAATTGTAAAGCCAAAATCACAGCAGCCAGCTCATCACGTTGAGCTGAAGTCTGTGTGGCAGTAAATTTAGAATACCATTGTTGTTGAATCTGCCAGACAACCACACCCCTTGTAGGTGACCCATCAGCAAAGACTGTAAGAGCTTTAGAAATAGGATTTTGCACAAAAATGGAAGAAAAGGCCGGATTTAAAGTAGTAGTAACCACTATTCTAGGATCCTTGGGTAAAGAATACAACAAGTTTCCCACATATTGAGAAAAGGCTGTCTGATATGATTCTGAAATCATATAACAAAAACAAGTAGTAGTAGAAGGTTCTATATGACCAGCAGCCAATCGTTCTTGAGCCAATTGTTGTAAAGCAGTGAGTTTTTCCCTTGATAATGGCCATTGTTCCACCCAAACCGGCGTAGAACAGAGCCATTTAAGAGGAAGAGCCATCATCAAGAATCAAATGGGCATTAAGAAGAGAAAGGATATCACGGCCCCAAATATTAGTATGAATATCTAGAATGTATGGTTGTAGGAAAAAGGACTTACCAGCAGATGTTGTAACATTAATTTCTTGAACACTCTGCCAAGCAGCTGTAGAACCTCCTATTCCCCACAATGAAGAAACTGTCGTTTTTGGCCACTGTACTGGCCACTGTAAAGAGGAGATGACAGTAACATCGGCTCCAGTATCCAATAACCCTTGAAATTGTTGTTCATTAAGGAAGAGAGAGGAGTTCAGCTGATGAAGTAAGCCTACAGATAAAGAAGTTAATCCAAATCCTGCATCCACACGATTACCTATACCAGGAGATGGATTTTCATATAGAAGAAGAAGCAATTGAGCAACAGAAGAATTACAAGGAAGAACTTGAGGAAGATTCACCCAAATCTGAATCATGAGGATACCAGTGTAATCTGTATCTATTTCCCCAGGCACAACAAAACAGCCCTTTTTGTGTGCAGGAGAATGAGGCAAAATTAAGCCAACTAATCCCAAAGGAAGAGGACCTTTAAATTGAGATGGAACTATTTTAACTTCCATGGGAAATTTAAACTCAATTTCCTCTTGAGTGATTAAATCAATCCCAGCACTACCAGCTGTGACTGGGGAGGAGTGAGAGAGACTGCTGGAGGAGTCAAGTAATATTTGCTTCCAATCTTCAGGGATCATTGTATAACCATTTTTTATTCCTTCTACAAGTCCTCTTGTAAAATTACCACTAATCCCATAGTCTGTAACTGCCTTTTTTAACTCTCTTAAGATCTGATAAGGCAGACCCTCCCATTCTGCTACTTGCAGTCCAAGCTGTGGCCCCTGACCAGGATGATATTGTACTGGACAGACAGTAATTCTGCAAGTTCTGTTCCTGAGACAGAGGCATCCTTTTTACAAGTCTCAACCGTTTTCTGAAAAGAAGACTGAACAATAGAGTCAGGAGGCTTTTGCCCTGTATCTGCAGGAGCTGAGGGAATTGAAGACATATATTCAGGTGAAGAAGGGGGACAAATGACAGCATTAGTATAACGTGAAGGTGGAGGTGCTAAACGAGAAAGTTCATTGTGACCAAATGTTTCAATTGCATGCCTACATAAATGCCACACATGCAAAACTTCTAGTTTTGCTCGAGGTTCAGTATGCAATGTTTCCCCAATACGTTCCCAATCAGTTAATTTTAAAGACCCCTCTTCTGGGTACCATAAGCACTGAGCTGCAATCTCCTGGACCAGCCTTAAGAGATTTCTCTGTGGTACCTCAGTATTATTTTTCTTCAACAAATAGCCTAATTCATCTACATGCTTCCTTTGTTCCTCAGAAAGCGAAGACCCCATACTTACAGAAACCAAAAGGTTGAAGAAACCACAAAGGTGCACCAAATCCTTGCCGGAAGAAGTAAGAGGGTCCCTGTTCATGCGCCACTTGTTGTAATGATGAAGCAATCGAGTTGTTTGATCATGATCAACTGAATCATGATGATCTTTATTGGAGTCTAGTCTTGCATTTATACACATTTTTAATTATCCTCCATCATTGGTTAACTTTGGTTATTGCTTAACTTTCGTTACTGTTTAGCATAGTAATTAACACAATTAATTATCTCTAGTTAAAGTCTAACATATGTTTACTTCCTCTCTCTAATCCTCCTTTAGATTAGTGACTTTGTTTGCCTGAGTTGTATTTGCTTGGAAACACTCTTTATCTGAGGTTTGCCATCTGAGATTGGAACATTCCTGCAATTACAACTCTACACCCGATATATATATAATTATAGGCCAATTTCACTGTTAAATACTGATTACAAAATATTCACTTCTATTATAGCAAGTAGACTAAAAAGAATGTTAAATGAGCATATATATGAAGATCAAAATGGATTTCTCCTGACCAGACAAATCAGGAACAACTTAAGAATAGTACTAGATGTCTTAGAATTTATGAAGCCCACCCCGAAAAACAAATTGCACTTATGTTTTTAGATGCAGAGAAGGCCTTCGATAATTTAAATTGGCAATTTTTAATCCAAAAAATTTATAATATGAATTTAGGCACCAAATTTGAAAATATTATAACAACCATTTATGATACACAACAGGCTAATATTACAATAAACGGGGAATATACCTGCCCAATAAAAATAGAAAAAGGAGTCAGACAGGGCTGCCCACTCTCACCCCTGCTCTTCATATTATCATTAGAAACATTACTAATGCAAATTAGACAGAACCCAGACATAAAAGGATTAAAGGTTAAGAAAGAAGAATATAAGTTGCAAGCATTTGCGGATGATATGATTTTTTTCATTGAAGAACCAATAGAAAGAGGACAAAAATTGATGAATGAATTAGAACAATTTGGAGCAGTAGCAGGACTTAAAATTAATAGGAAGAAAACAAAATTAATGACTAAAAATTTAACAGAAAAACAGAAAATAGAACTAGAAGAAGTTATGGGAATACAAGTGATAAAGAAAGTTAAATACTTAGGAATATGGTTGACAGTACATTGTAAGACACTTAAGGAAAATAATTATGATAAATTGATGCAACAGGTAAAGAAGGATTTAGAAACATGGGGTAAGCTACAACTTTCATTATCAGGCAGGATTGCTGCTATTAAAATGAATATTCTTCCCAAACTCCTATATATATTTCAGACGACCCCAATCAAAGTACACAATAATTTTTTTGAAGAACTTAATAAAATAACTGTAAAATTTATCTGGCAAGGGAAAAAACCTAGAATAAATTTAAAGGCAATGCAGGATATGAAGAGCAGGGGAGGGCTGGCACTTCCAAATTGGGAATTGTATTATAGTGCAGCCTCTTTAGTATGGTTGAAGAAATGGGTGAATTTAACCAATAAGAGAATATTATTCTTAGAAGGCCATGACTTGCAGAGGGGGTGGCATGCTTTTTTATGGGATGTAGAGAAAACTAGCCAGAAATAGTTCCACAGACACCTAATCAGAGACTCATTATTAACTAATTGGAAGAAAATACGGAAAAAAACACTATTTAAAAATACCAATTTGGATTTCAACAATGGAGGCGATGATTCACCCAAATAATCTGGATATCACTAAAATGACTAAATATAAGGACCTATTGGATACACAAGGAAATTTGAAATCGCGGCAAGAACTTCAAGAGCGGGGACTAAAAATTGATCAGTGGGCATATCTTCAAATTCAAAGTAGATATAAACAGGACAAGAAAGAATTCGGAATTAACAATAAACTCCAGCAATTAGATAAAATTTTATTAGGATCAGGCAAAAAAAATATAACAAATTTTTATAATTATTTATTAGAAGTAGAATTAGAAGAAGAAATTGTAAAAGGGAACATGATAGCCTGGAGTAGGAATATAGGACGTAGCATCACCATAACAGAATGGGAAAAGGTCTGGGGTAGAAATAATAAAATTACAAAATCAGTAGCATACAAAGAAAATGCCTATAAAATGTTTTATAGATGGCACCTTCTTCGAGATTAGCGAAGATGCTCCCCAATATGAGTCCAAATTGCTGGAAATGCAAAAAAAAAAAAAAGAGGGAACTTTTTTCCATATGTGGTGGTCCTGTACAGAAGCTCAAAAATATTGGCAGAAAATTAGAAATTGGCTGGAAGAAATGACAAGAGAACAGATCGAATTCAAACCAGAGTCCTTTCTGTTAGGGATCTTTGATAAACAAATATCAAAAAAAGTGAAATATATAATAATACACATTTTGACAGTGGCCAGATTGGCTTTTGCACAATGTTGGAAGCAGCCTCATGTTCCATCAGAGGAGATGATCATTCAAAAAATTTCAAGTTGTGCAGAAATGGACAAATTAACTTTGGCATTAAAAAATAAAGACACTTCAATATACTACAACAGCTGGAACTGCTGGTACAAATGGATAGACCAAAGATAGACTTTACACTAAAAGGCAAAAGAGAATAGGATAAATCCATAGTAGTGATACACAGATATATGTAAGGATTAGGTGTGTGTATATGGCATAAAATAAGGATAAAAAAGAGGTCTTACAAACTGTTGAAGATGAGAATGTTTTTAATTGTTTTCTATTTTTTTCTTTCTATTTTCTTCTCCCTTTCTTCTTTTTCAATCTTTCATTTATGTATGTGTTGTTGGTTTGTTTTAATTGTAAAATCAATAAAATTTATTTTTTAAAAAATAGGACTTTGAACATCACTATGGCTAAACTCCTGGCTCATTGGTGTCTTAGCCGGTTTACAAAGTTCCATTTTAAAACTTTTTAGTAATTGGTTAATTTTCTCTGCCTGTGAGATCTTGTATCCTCCCCTAGTTCTATCTATCTTTAAGCCAAGATATTGTTTGATTTCTCCTAATCGTTTTATTTTAAATTTCCTCTC